>NC_031965.2:14544180-14659180 GCF_001858045.2 Oreochromis niloticus
CACAGTCACCTGACCTAAACCCAGTCAAGGTGGTTTTCGATGAGATGGACCGCAGAGTGAAATGCAAAACAGCCAACAAATGCTCAGCATCTCTGGAAACTCCTTCAAGACTGTTGGAAAACCATTTCAGGTGACTACCTCATGAAGCTCATCGAGAGAATGCCGAGAGTGTGCAAAGCAGCAATCAAAGCAAAGGGTTTCTATTTTGAAAACTCTAACATATAAAACATGTTTTGAAGTATTTTACACTTTGTTTACTACACAATTCTATACGTGCTCATTCATAGTTTGGATGCCTTCAGTGAGAATCTGTAAATAGTCATGAAAATAAAGAAAAAACATTAAATGTGAAGGTGTGTCCAATAATATTGACTGGTAGTTTATATATGTGTACGTATTCTCTTCTTTTTGATTCAAATCAAACAATGGTCCAGCAAAAAAAATAGCATGTAAAATGCTGTGAAACACTATGTGCTCCTTCCTGATTTCTTGTTCTGTTGCATATTTGTCACCCTGCATACATTTTGTATGTATATCATCAAACAAAAATAATAATATTAGACAAAAATAACCAGAGTAAAACCAAAATACAGTTTTTAAATAGTGATTTCATTTATTAAGGGGGAAAAGTTTTCCTTCTGTAAGGTGTGGATTGAATGGGTATTCAATCTAAGTACATTCATACTGATGCACCATCCAGTCAAATATCAAATGAATAATCTCCACTTTATGTTTCAGTTTTTTCCACAGTGAATCAGACTACTGTCAAGAGAAAGAAACACTGTTGATGTACATGTCGCCACAGCTCCTCGGCTTGACCACCTCACATCAGTTTTGTTTGGCAGACAATGGGTATTGTTTTGTCAGTAAGCAGACTTCAAGACCAACAGCGATTCAGACTTCTGGAATGGATCATAATTAGTAACAACCACTCCTGTGACCTGATCCCTTCTTAATCTCGACGCAAACCGCAGCTTATCCTATGCTCAGACGTTTTTATATTTTTTATATGGTCTGCTGAAATATTAATGCTACAAATTTTGTTGAACCCCCTGATGAGGTTGACTTTTTAGCCTCACATTACATGGCATGCTGTGAAATTTGGTAATATGGTGATTATTAGCATTCAGCTCAAGTGCATTTGTTTGTAGACTGTTTAGATCAGAAATGAGGCTCAAAGAAAAGAGTGCGTTGTTGTTGTCTTAACAGTAATAACTTAGGGAAACCTAGAAGACTTAAAGTTATTATTTTTCTCTCTAACATATCCATGTACACCTGCATTCCTACCATACCACTGCAAGAAGGAGGCTGTATTACGCTCTGACACTCCTCTTAGCGTCCTCCTCCTCCTCACTGCAGGAAGTAATTGTAGCAAAACACACACACACAAGCACACACACAGAACCCTGACTAATCACAAGGTCTTTGAGTCAGAAGTGTTGTGATCCAGTTCATAAAGGGTTTAGCCTCTAGAGTGCAACACTAGCACATCAGTCAGATCGACTCTTAATAAAGAAGCTGGATCTGGAGGTCTCACAGCCAGCAGTTGTTACCGTCACTCACTGTCGATGCGGCCTCCCCCTACACACACACACACACACACACACAGGCAAGCTAGAGCTTGTACAAACACCCACACACGACCCCAGAATGCATGCATGCACACATACTTACAAACTTCCAGACACACACACTAACACACGCACGCGCACACACACATGAGCCAAGGAGCATGGGCAGCAGGGTCATCCTAGCGCCATGCTTCATAAAGGGCGCCGTTACAATAGGTTTACTGTTACTCTGCCAATTGCTGGGATACAATAGGACTGAATGTGCTGGGCTGATGCTTCTCCACTTCTCTCCATTTTTCACTTGATGTCAAGGAAGAAAGACTGAGACGGGACAGCATGTTATCAGAGGACAGCCCTGAAGGTGAGTCGGCTCACTGCAGTATTACACTTGAGTATAATGCTGAGAGAAGAGAGATAGAGGAATGAGATCTCTGAATTTGTAAATATTGATTGGCCTGATACTCATTGAGAATGCCACTTTGTGGTTTAAAGAGTCCCATCGGGTTTAAAAAGCCTGAATATCTCTGAAATGCTAGTGAAGGGCTACAGGCTTTAAAGTCATTTTGAGACATGAGACAGTGAGGTGAGGTGCAGAGGCAGTGATGCTGCAGTACACCTCTTACACAGGACAAACAGCAGGGCATGACAGGCTACAAAAGTGGCGTTGGACTGCATCATGTTGAAGAATTCAAAGGAGAGGAGGAGAGGAGTGAAGTGTGAGACAAGGGAAGAATTAAGCTGAAGGAGGCATGAATGAAATGGCAGAGGCTACTGGAAAATATGGATCACAACACAAAGAACTTGGGAGAAGAGAGCCAATGAAAGACAAAAGGAGAAGAGGCATTAAGGGGTGAGAGGGTTTGCTGTAAGAGGAGTGGAGGTGGGGTTTAATTCGGGGTGGCAGATGGGTCTCACAGATTCAGAAGGGGTGTGGTGCTGAATTGTGAGATTCCTCTAACTTGGGACAAGTGGGGATATCTGCACTGCAGCTGTCAATAGTTCAACACCTACTCAGCCACACCCCTCCTCCCCTTCTATTACACACACACACACACTGATCATATTTCATATCTTGCGATAGGCCTGGTTTTCATCGTGAGTTAATCGTCAAGCTGGAAAATTCTTGTGAGAGAATGACACTGACTCATGTTCTCAGAGTCTCTGTGTTAAATATTAACATAACTTCTGTTATAGAGCCCACAGAATAGAGTTTTGAAGGATTTATTTGCTCATGGCGTGCCCAGTCTGCACTTTATTATTCCTCTCCACACACAGTTTCAGCGATCCCATTTGACTGTAGCTTAATTCTAGCTTATTACACTGTAGCAGCAGTGTAATGAGGGTATAAACAATCTCATATTTCAAATCCAGAGTGACAAGGTGCGCCGCCAGGGCCTCACAGAGAACAACAACATTTTTAAAAGAACAGAGACTTCAAGGGGATGGCCTAACAGAAAGAAAGAGAGCACATTCAAAAGCAACATTAGTTTGCTATCATTAGCTCATAACAAGATAGCGTAGCTTAATATGAAGTATTAAGCCACATTTAATGCGTCATTACAACAGAATGTTGTACTTTTACTTCAGTTTCAAATTTACAAGCAATCCAGCCTTAACAAGAAAGTCACTCTCACTTATATAACACAAACACGACTATTTTTTTTAAGGCCATTCATTCTACAGAAACACTGTAACTGATGCAAGGTGGAGCTAATTTTACCTACTTTATATACCGCTGCAGAGTTTAGGCCACTGGTTTCCAACCCTAAGCCAGGGTATCTGCCAAAGGTCACAAAGTCAAATTGAGGAGTCTATATCCAAAAAAAAATATATATATATATATATATATGGAAAAAAAAATATATATATATATATTTCAGTTGAAATAATAAGCTAATTATTTCTAGGAGAAAAATAGGCCTTTTTAATATTATTTATTTACCTATTCATTTGTTTGCAATGCCATTTATTTTTGGCTTCAGGTTACTTTTAACTAAGAATTCCTATTTCCTGTCTTATTCCTTAATAACACACAGACACAGACGGTGGGAACAAACCTGATTCATTAACGAACAGCTAAAAGAGAAGGGGTGACATCAGCTAGCGGTCACGGCCGTTTGCTTGCGGTTTGTTTTCTCCTCGCGCCCGCCTCGCGTTCTCACCTGGACGGAAGTTGACTTAAAAAGGCAGGGCAGGTAGAGGCAGCCCCTCACCTCCTCCTACTCCTCCTCTATCCAGGTGGTGCGAGAGGGAAGCTTATTCTATCCTACTTTTGGCTGAAGAGAGGAGCCATGACGCTGGATAGGTTTCACGCCTGTTAACGCGCTATGAAATAACCTGAAACATTCACCTTGTGTTTCTTATCAACCAGTAACCTCACGGACTCATGGGGCTTCTACTGCTGAGCCTGATTCTCCGGTACTGGATCAACGCCGTGGAAGGTAAGCTGAAGTCCTGGCTTTCTTTTTAAAAGCTCATTTGCAAAGTAGTAGTGACTCAAGAGCAAGTCAACAATGCTGTCTTGGCACTGAAGAGTGGTTGGGATGTTTTATTGTGAGAAGGTATTAAAGTATTTTTAAAATTTGAAACCAAGAATTATGTTACATTTACTACACTGGACTACACATTTACTACTACTAAGGATTAGAATAAACACACAGATTAACATAATCATATCAATAAGTAAATAAAAAATGACACCATAAATGCAGACTTTTTCTAGTGTTGGACTCTGGTCTGTGCTGACAACCCTTACCTGTTTATGTGCTGTGCAGCAGGTTTGTGTTCAGCCGGCAGTACTGTGACTTGTGACGACTGTCTGCAACTCAGCCCTCAGTGCGCCTGGTGCACACAGGAGGTGAGCAGCTATACGAGAATACAGTAACGTTTAAAGTGAAGTAATTTTTTGCAAAAGATCTTCTCATGTTTGCTTCACATGTTGACGCGGATGATAAAGTAATAATCTTTATGGCCTGCTGTAAAACAGCCTGCAAACTGAGGTTTCTACTTGTCACATGTTCCCCTTTGTGTCTCAGAATTTCACAGACTGGTTTTCAGTCACTCAAAGATGTGACACACTGGATGTCTTACTGGAAAAGGGATGCGACAGGGACCAGCTGCAGTTCCCTGTTTCCAAACACCAGATCCTCCAGGATCAGCCACTTGGGAAGAAGATGGGCAGCGCTAATAGCACGCAGATATTCCCTCAAAAAATGTCCCTCAAGCTCCGACCTGGTATGCAGTCCGACATCCTCTGAAGTGACGATTTGTCTTCTGAAGCAGTTTTTTTGAGTTCAGAGAGATAAAACGTGGCCTGATTTTGTTTCTTGCACAGGCAGTGAGGTGACCTTCCAGGTGAAGGTTCAACACACAGAGGACTATCCTGTGGACATGTACTATCTGATGGACCTGTCAGCATCCATGGTCGACGATCTGAAGATGATCAAAGACTTGGGCTCTACTTTGTCAAAAGAAATGGCGAAGCTCACGAGTAAATTTCGAATGGGCTTTGGCTCTTTTGTGGAGAAACCCTTGTTGCCCTTCATCAAGATCACAGAAGAAGAACTGGTCAACCCGTGCAGGTTTACAATAAAATAAAAATCTAGACATGACCAGAAGTTTAGTTCTTTTTGTTTTTTTAAACTGCTCTGATCTCGTAAATCTGACACTCTTACTCTTCTAACGCTTGCTTTTGATGTCTTGTTACATTTCAGCCGTGTAGACGACACCTGCTTACCGACGTTTGGCTACAAGCATGTTTTGTCTCTGACGAGCAACACCAGCAAGTTCAACGAGATAATCGCCGTGCAGCATATATCTGCAAACATTGACGACACGGAGTGTGGTTTCGACGCCATCATGCAAGCAGCCGTTTGTGGGGTAACGTTTCCCATTTCAAGGTTCCAAAGATGCCGGCCGGCCGTTCGTTTGTGACGCCACCTCGCCAACTGTTTTGTTCAAAGCAGCTGTGTGTCTCCTGCTAGGACAAGATCGGCTGGAGGAACGACTCCATGCGTTTGCTGGTGTTTGTCAGCGATGGCAACTCACACTTCGGGATGGACAGCAGGCTGGCCGGTATTGTGATTCCCAATGACGGGCAGTGTCACCTGGATGCCAACAATGAATACTCAAAGTCCACAGTGCATGTAAAACCTGATTTTATCATTTGATTCATGTAGGATTATTATTCTTTATTATTGTTTGGCTTTCTCCTTTAACACTGTGGTAACTCATGGTAAATAATCACCTGAAACCTCTTATAAATGTAACCTTTTTTTTCCAGGAATATCCAACTCTTGGTCAGCTGATTGATAAGTTGGTGGAAAACAACATCTTGCTGATATTTGCAGTGACAGAAGACCAGAAAGACAACTACATGGTAACAGCTCCCTTGTTTTTTTTCCCTGTTAGAAGCGATCCAAACTAGAGAGCTGAATAACACAAGTGTTTGTGAGGTTAGCATATTTATCTTCTGAGTTGCATTCAACTTGTTACAACTGGCCCCGTTTCTCTTCCACACTCCTTTTCATACTGTTCTTTTAGGGAAGATGTGTGGTGATGAGCTTCCCATATTTGTAACAGTGACATTACTGTTTATCTGGTTTTTTTTGTTTTGTTTTCTGTGTCTCTTAGAACTATGCAAATCTCATACCTGGTGCCACCGTTGGAGTCGTGGCGAAAGACTCGCGGAACATCCTGGAACTGATTGTAACAGCGTACAAAGTAAATAAAAGGGCTCGATGATCAGGATGTGCTGGCAGAGTGGATGTGGGGCTGTGTGTGTGTGTGTGTGTGTGTGTGTGTGTGTGTGTGTGTGTGTGTGTATTTTTTTTTTAAAATTAACTAATATTTATGGTGCAGGCACGAAAAAGTATATATAGCAAACTGGTACGTTACTATTTTCATTTTCTCCACCCCTTTGTTATTATTTCTTTTCCTTCTTTTATACTTTCTTCTATCACATTTTCCCCTGTACCACCCAACGCTCTGCATCAGCATGTTGGCCAGCATGTTTCTGCTTGTCCCAACCGTTTCATCTCCTCGCCCCCTCCAAATCTGATTTGCTCTTAACTTCCCCTCCCTCTCCCACACGCTGCCTCTTTTTTCTCTCTCTTGGTCGTTTTCGTTCTGCCCATCTCATCCACCGTGCGTCGTTTTGTAAATCCCCCTTGGCGGAGATGACTGGTGGTTGTGCAGTCCTCTAATTACTTCATCGGTTGCGTCACTTAAACCCACATTTAGTCTCCGCCGCACCAGCAGAGGAGTCCCTGTCATCACAGTGATTGTAGATGTGGTGCTTAACTGGAATGCGGTGCAAACAGGGGACTATTTAGTGATACTGCACAGGTGATGAGTACTTGCACTCACCTGTAATTCTGATGAGTAACAGTGAAGTCTCTTTAGATGCGTTTTATCTACTTAATCCATCCTCAGCTGGGTGTATCCCATAAGTGCTCTGGTTTTCTTCTTCCTTACCAACACCAAAGCCAGGAAGCACACAATATACCCTCTGTTAGCAGTCAGACGGGCCGTCACTGAGTTCATTAGTCAGTCAAGCACACTATTTTCTCAAGCTGAGGTTAGCTGTCACACTTTCTTCAGGTGCTTTGTACAGTGCAGCGCACCTGGGATGCTGACTCACCCCCACAAACAAATTAGATATGAGGTGTCAGGTCAGGTCAATGCAGGGTGAAAAGTATAATTCATCTGACAGCCCTGGAAATCCCACTTCATCTTGACTGAACAAAAGGAAAATCTGATTTGATTTTAGTTAACTTAGTTTTGCTTTTTTTTGCTTTTTTGAAGGAGAAACCTGATCAGTCCGCAGGCTTGCTGCCCATTGTGTTCTCATATGGCTCACAATACACATAATCTGTTTTCCAGGAACTTCGCTCAGAGATTGAACTAGAGGTCCTTGGAGACACGAAGGAGCTGCACATGTCCTTCACAACCATTTGCCCTAATGGAACTATCCTCCCTGATCTAAAACGCTGCTCCAACATCAAACCAGGAGAGACGGTGAGTTGCTGTTGTTTCAAATAGCTTCATTTTTTAAATTTTTTGGAGCGCCTTTCATTAAACTCGCTGTGACAATCTCATCAGACAAGAACAGTTATTAACAATTCTACTGAAACGCCAAACATAACATAAAAAATGTAGATATTTAAGATTAAATGTGAACAAAAGTTGAAAACTTAAAGGAAACTAAACAAAGGCATAAATTCTCACAAGGCATCAGGAGGGCATCATCCCTGGGTCCTGAAGGTAGGAGGGCCCTCTCCTCTAAAATATACTGGATGCTCATAATCATGGTGTTATGATGAAGTGGACATATTATAAGAGTTCCACTATGCCCATGGTTCTGTCTTGTGAATCAAAGCCTAGCTTTTATGCCGTGTACATTTTTCCTCATGAACTGAAACAAGGCTAAATCTGTTTTGAGTTTGTGGGAGCTTAGTTGAAGAAAATAGTGTTAGCGTTCATTCCCACGACCTCTGACCCCGGATGTTGTCCATGGTGCTGATCAAAACGCTGGAATTATGCTATTAATAGTATCGATTATTATTATATGCTTTTTTTTGCACTTGCATCGTGTGTCAGAGAGAGAATGGGATGCTGTGTTTGCTCTGTTGTTATGCCTGTGAAACTAAATATTGGAAGGGACAAAAGACTATTCTAACAGTCAGACAGTCCTAACAGCTCAAGAGTGTCCGGACTGTCTGTCTAACTGTTAGGTCTTTCACTACAGCAGTAAAAGCTTAATTTTAGGGTATGCAGAGAACTTCTCAAGACCTGCAGTGCTTTATAAACTTGTAAAAGTATGTAAAAAACAATCAATACACAGACTGACAGGTGAAAAAATAACACAACGTGCACTCTGCCTCGTCAACACTTATGCCTTAGTTGTACCTGAAGAATTGTTTGGATTGGGTCAGGTAGGAATGTGTTGTGTAAATCTGGAAGATTTTAAGTTGTTTTTTTCAGAGACTAATGTTGATTAGAGGGAGAGCTGGTGAATTTGAGGCTTTAGCACTTGTAACTGATAGGTCAGTCAATATTTCTGAGAGAAAAAAATATCAACCGGTTTGTCTTAACAACGGCAAAACACAAATGCATAAAACACGCTAGGACAGGATAAGAACTTAGATCAGACTAGATGAAACGTATTAATCCCTCGGGTGGCTTCCTCCGGGTAATTCAGTATATGAAGCAACTATCAATAATATCAAAATTAAATAAAACTAAAAGTAGTGTTTTTAATTGAATTTCATTCATAAACATTTTTTTTTTTAAAATGACAGATGGTGTGAATGAATTTTTATATCTGTTAGTTTTTATCTTTTTTTTTTAACCTCACTTCAACCTTTTTTGTCCCTAAACTAAGTACTGAAATTCAACTTGTAAAGGAGCTAGCCATTGTGGAGCGCCTGTTACTCAAACACAGTTCAGAGACTCTCAGAGACACTGTGTCTTACTCAATACTACTACTACTACTACTACTACTAATATTATTATTCAAAATAATAATAATAATAATAATAATAATATATGTTATTTTTAGATGCCTTTTAAAACACTTAAGGACACCTTACAAGTAAATAAATAACAAAATCACAATATGCATGAAAGAAAATATGGACTTTAAATGGAGGGACTATGACTATAAATGGTAAAGGGCGAGAGCTTGCTGATATGCAGTGGTGATGGACAGATTGATGGATGAGGTCAGACAGGAGCCTCTTTGGATTATGATGTTTGCAGATGACATTGTGATCTAGTGACAGTAGGGAGCAGGTGGAGGAAAGCCTGGAGAGGAGGGAGACCAGGCTGAGATGGCTTGGGCATGTGCAGAGGAGGGATGGTGGATATATTGGATAAAGTTAAAGATAGAGGAATAGAGGAACATTGGAAGATAACAGAAGATTCATGGATGTAGTGAAGGAGGACATGCAGAGGGTTGGTGTAACAGAGGACGATGCTACAGATAGGTGAAATGGAGATGGGTGATCTGCTGTGGCGACCCTTAAAGGAAGCAGCTGAAAGAAGAAGAACAGAGGAACTAGTTTACTCACTTTCACCAGCATCAGGGCTTAATGATGTTGTTTAGCTCAGAGTGAAATGCAGTGACCTGCTTCAAATCCAAAGTTTTTCCTCTCTCTCTTAGCTGTGCTGTCTAATACAGATGAAAAAGCCCCAAATTATCAATGGATTTCCTGTGGGGGTCAATAGCGCTGACTTTTCAGAATATTTGCAGTCTGTTCTTAGTTTGATCTTAATTTAATGCCCTCCCTGTTTTTGCTCCTCAGGTAGTGTTCAATGTGTCTGTGGAGCTTCTGGGATGTCTGTCAGGAGTTCGGCACTTCTCCCTCAGACCTGTAGGCCTTCAGGACAGTTTGGAGATAGAAGTGCAGTCCCTTTGTTCCTGTGACTGCCGGCAGCCTCCAAAGTCAGACAGCAGCCAGTGCACTGAGGGTCAAGGGGTTTTCCAGTGCGGCGTGTGCGTATGTCAGCCGGGCTTCCTGGGAGCGCAGTGCGAATGCAATGAGGAGAGCACTTTGTTGAGCAACTGCCTCGCAAACAATGATTCTGAAATATGCAGTGGTCAGGGGCAGTGCTACTGTGGACAGTGTGTGTGTCATGCATCCAGTTTTGGGCGCATCTATGGTCCCCACTGCGAGTGTGACAATTACTCCTGTGTTCGCTTCCATGGGGAGCTCTGCGGAGGTGAGTAACTTCGTGTGAATGCTTATGACTTATTCATGTGTTTTTGTGGAAAGGCTTTTATTTTAAACAAAGATTTCTTGTTTGTAGGCCATGGAGTGTGTGACTGCGGAGAGTGTATTTGTGAAAAGGGATGGAAAGGGCAGTACTGTAACTGCAGCACCAGCATGGAGGCGTGCACATCTGAGGATGGCTCACTTTGCAGCGGCAGGGGGAAATGTGTGTGTGGCCACTGTGTCTGCACTGTACCCGGAGCATCTGGGGACAAGTGTGAGAAGTGTCCAACTTGTGGAAGCTCCTGTACATCTGCAAGGTGAGAGCGCAGTCATTCCAACGCTTCTTTCGGCCGAACAGGGGTGTAATGTCGAGTATTTTGTCAGCGTCACCTCGGTGATTGGTATTTCTTTACCTCAGAGATACAAGATATCGTCTCCTTGCGCCGCGTGATCTGCCTGCTCTTTGGAGTTCAGGCATATCAGGTTCTGGTCCTGTTGTTCACATGTGTCTACACCTTCCATGTAACTTCAAAAGATACTAATGTCCCCAACACAGCATTGAGAGATTTCCTTTCTTCATTGTAAAGCAGCTGTCAGGGCCAGGACCATTTGATACTACTCTTACTGGGGAGGGGGGGAACCCGTGATAGAGAGTGAGAGAAGCCTTGGGAAAAAAGCTGATAAGTGACCACGACTGTGATTTCTCCTTTCACCCCGTGTCAGTGATTGAAGCCTCAAGAAATGCTTGCTGCATCATCTTAACCTTTTGTTTTCCTGCTCATTCCAACACTAGGACCTGTGTAGAGTGCCATCTTCAAGATAAGGATGATGCTGAGTCATGTGATCAAAGGTGCAGCGCTACTACAATTTCCATCAATACAACAGGAGGTAAAGGATTCCCTAATTTACCTGTTGTTACTTTACTTTCATTCAGCTTCTTACTCTAACTCACTGAACTCTAACCGTAACCTAAACTAAACTTACTTACCTAATGGGGTAAATCACTAAATCACCACATACAAACGTTCCCATTTGTCTCTCGTAATGTCGCTCTACAAGGTGCAATCAATACGTTTTCTAACTCTGCCTATAAAAGTCATAAAACCATATCTGCTTTAAGTTCGGCCCTTCCTTATTCACTGTTGTCTTGTTGGAAAGCCCCGCAAAGGTTTTCAAGACTGCTGTTATTTTTAGATCACTCCTCCACTGAGTCAAAAATGATGACCAAACAGTTTGAGTTGCATTTCAAAGAAAAGGACAAAGTCATAGTGAGACTAATCTGGCAAGTTGGGCGGGTGGTGTGGCTAAAAAAAACAGTCCTGCCTTTTCACTATGTTACATCAGAAAGGGCTAGCTGGTATTTAGGCCTTCCCGGTATTCCTGGTTCAGAAACACAAAACAGTTATTCTCTCCCCCAAAGAGAAGGAGGATGTAAGCAGTCTAGTGTCCACAGTTTTCAAGATATCATTTTCAAATATTTTTTTGTTATTGTAGATGTCAATGATAGCTTGAACTGATTTCATTTTGTTGAAAATCGGATCAAGGTGACTCAAAATGTGAAAATCAGTAAAAACTATCACCCACAATTTAATATGGACCGTCTTCAAACTTCACAACAATATACTAGGCCTTGGGGGATATGAGTACCTAGGCTGGCTAAGCATTTGACCTTGACCTTCATTGTCAGTACCCAAGGTCAAAGTTGACCTTGAAAAATTTTGTTTCAAGAAACCACATCAAGTAATATATCAGCTAAAGGACATGCATAGGGCTGTACAACACTTTTTTTTTTTTTAATATGACGCTCTACGAGGTCACAATGATGGCATTAAAGGTTTTAGTATAGCCCTTGCCCTTCAAATGGCGTTGCTTTTTCGAGTGCTTTTGTTCGAGTCCTGTGACACGTTTAAATCCACAGGTCTCTCTGGCTTGATAGTACGATACACTGCAAGCGACGGTATGAAAACTGTGTGAATCCACAGCTAGAAGGAGAGCCTGTTGACTGTTGAGAGAAATTGCTTTTTCACTTCTGTTTGGTTACTTTTTGGAATTCATGTTCACAAACTCGCTGTGGGGTGAACAGCAATTTGACACCTAAATCTGTATGTCAGAGTCTCTTGTATGATGTTCACAAGGAAGAATTTGCAAAACAGGACCTGCTTGCAACTGTCAACGAATGTTTCAAGTCTATGCATGTTAACAATCCTTAGTTACTGGTATTGATTTAAATCAATCAAATAAACCTAGCTGGTTTTTAACTGCCACCAAGAGATACTGGATCTCATGCAGGTTTTAAGTCTATGCAGGTTAACGCCTCTTAGTGGGTAAATGGTAAATATATAGTGCTTTTCTACTGTACCAGAGAACTCACAGTGCTTTATACAACTTGTCTCATTCACCCATTCACACAAGCACTTTTTTCTATGTGTAAGTGCTTTCTAGCCAACATTCATAGATAACCTGCTCTATTTCCTGAGCTACAGGCACCCCCAAGTGGCATTCATTAAAATCAACGAAAGAAAACATATATGACATATTTTGAAGAATGGCCAGGAGCAAAATATTTAAAATAGGTTGTTTTTAACGTGCTAAAATGTAGTAACTCCTCAAAACCAAGCAAAATATATTAAAATCAAATAACATCAAGTTTTTGCCTCCCCGTCCTGCAAGGGTTCTTATTTTTGGTGGTGCTATCAACACAGAGGCCTGCTAAGTTTCAGCCAGGGTCGCTGCTTTGGAGGAATGCTGACCTCCATTGACTCGGCTGTCTCTGTGAAGTCTGCACCCCCTCCTCTCTAACACAACGCCATCCATGTCCTTTCGGGCAGCGTGGGACAATGGGGAACATATTATTTACCTTGTTGTACAGGCAAAGCTATTATGGTGCCTGTGAATAGCCAAAGAACCTGGTCTTCCTTTGTAGAGGAGTTGATTTTAAAGCCGCTATACTTGTGCAAGCTGAGAGGCATATCTGATTATCACAGAGGATTTTCAAGCTTCAGATGTGAAACACAATGGTTCGGTCCACACACACCAGATTCTAGTCTTAGATAATGAAGTCACACTGACAGCACAACAGAGCAGAGTATATCATCTGACATTCTCAGCACAATGTCAAAGGGAAGATGATAGCCTTTCCTTATGGATATGTATGTTCACATTTCCTCACAGATTATGACAAGAGTCCTTCTATGCCATGCACATTTATGATGGAGAATGAGTGCTGGGCGTCATTTAAAGTGGTGGAAGGTGAGACCGACACCACTGCCTATGATCTGCAGATGTACGGTAAGCTTGACACCAACGTAGATGTCTAAAGTGAAAGGTACTCCCGGTGCAAGTCTCATCTCGCTCTCATGTCCTGTCTCAGGATGTCCAGAGCCGCCCAACATCCCCATGATTCTTCTCGGGGTCTCCCTTTCTGTCGTCTGTATTGGCCTGATCCTGCTGGGTGTGTGGAAGGTGTTGGTGTCAGTCCATGACCAAAAGGAGGTGGCCAAGTTTGAGGCTGAGAGGGCAAAGGCAAACTGGCAGTCGGTAAGACCGTGGATGACTTTGCTTTGATTCTTTCTAATATCTTTTTGTTGGGCTCAGATGAATAATTAGAAAGCAAAATAATGTATTAGACATTCATTAGATATTCAAAAGGGCGGACAAAGTCTTTAACAGGGCTTTTCAAAGTCTGATGGTGAGGTGTCTCTCATAACTAAACTGTTCCCACTAACATCCACCAATGTACATCCCGTGACTTGGTAGCTTGTAGAAACACCTTTGGCAGCAATAAATAGAGAAAAAAAATTTCTGTGTGACTTTATCAGTCTCTAAGATCATTGCGGTGGAATTTTAGCCCACTGTGCTTTACAACTTTACAACTGTGCTTCAGGTCATTGGGGCTTGTAGGTATTCATTAATGCACAGTCACCTTTTCCACTCACTATGTGTTTATACACGTCTCTGGGTTTAATCATTAGTTATTATTAATCTCCAGCTCTCTTCCACAGCATGTCTTTCGTCTTATCTTCCTCCCTTCACCCCAACCGGTCAAGGCAGATGGCCACCCTCCCGGAGTCTGGTTCTGCTGGAGGTTTCTTCCTGTTAAAAGGGAGTTTATCCTTTCCATTTTCGCCTTGCTCATAGGACATCGTGTGGTTGTTGGGGTTTTATCTGTTGTATTGTAGGGTCTACCTTACAATATAAAGCACCTTGAGGTGACTGTTGTTGTGATTTGGCACTATATAAATAAAATTGAATTGAATTGAATTGAATTGAAAAGTTACTGTAACAGCATTTCAGGCAGGTTGAGGTCTGGACTTCAGGTCTGGTTTCAGCCATTCTGTTGTAAATTTACTGATCTGCTTGGGATCACTTGGGCCATCTCTCTGAAACTCTAGCTGTCAGAGAGATGGCATCACATTTGACTCTAGAACACTTTGGTATACAGAAGAGTTCATGGTGGACTCAATGACTGCAAGGTGCCCCGGTCCTGTGACTGCAAAACGAGGCCAAATCATCACCCCTCCACCACATTGTTTGACAGTTGGTATGAGGTGTTTGTGCTGATATGCTGTGTTGTTGTTTTTTCCAAATGTGGTGGCGTGCATTACAGCCAAACATCTGCACTTTGGTCTCATCTGTCCACAGGACATTGTTCCAGAAATCGTGTGGTTTGTTCACATGCAACTTTGCAAACCTAAACTGTGCTGCCGTGTTCTTTTTAGAGAGAAAAAGAGGGTTCTCCTGCAAACCTTCCATACTTGTTCAGTCTTTTTTTTTTTTTAACTGTGCTATCATTAACTTTAACATTAAACAAGCTCACTGAGATTTCTGATTTGGGCCAAATGAGCTTCAGGCAGTTTGGAAGGTTCACAGGACTAGTGTGTTGTTGGTTTTGATGTTTCTGTGGCATTTGTAAAAATCTAAAAGTCATTGTGTTCTTTCTTTGTTTTCTTTCAGGGGACCAACCCTCTGTTCAGGAGCTCGACATCTACATACAGAAATGTAACTTATAAAAGTGCACAGAAAGAAAAGACTATCACAATGAATCACTACTGATGACGAACTGGATGCGTCTGAGTGCACTTAAGTCTGTGAGTTTGTGTGTGCATGAGACAGAGAATAGTTTTTGTACGAATCCCTGTGTTAATTCAGAGATGTCCTAGCACAGCAGACAACACTGTGAACAGACGAACACTGCGAGATGAATTTGCTGCTGTAGAAGTGCACTGTACTGTCAAACACTGGACATTTCTATTGCATGGCCCTATATGTACTGCAACTTGGAACTTGGAAAGGAAAAGTCTACACTACAAGTGATCTACTACTGAATGAAAATGTATAAATATACAGGTGTAAGAAATGTTTTTTTTGGTAATAATGTGTCTATTGTTTTACTGTAAAACAAGGCTGAGCCTTTAATTTTAATAACTGTTGTTCTGAGTTTTTTTAATGGTATGTGGCACATAATTAAAGTTGGATTTGGCATTTGTGAAATGACTCCTCTGCAATTCGGGTTTTAATTGCAGGTTACAACACAGTTCTCACAAAGAGTGAGTAGACTGATTTGATTTACCTGCGAGAAACAAAATTTGAAGTTTGTTTTGCTTACAGTGGGATCACTCAGTGCTCAGTATTTCCATTTCCTAACAAGGCAACTTGCTCTGGATACTAAGGCTCTTTGTTCAATGTGTGTCAGTTTGATTACTTGTTTGCAAATCTGACTGAAATTGCAATAAGCTAGGGTGCTTTATTTATCCCCACAGATGGGAAATTCCGTTCACACACAACCTTTATCAGAAAGGAGCAGGTTTCATAGGGATGAGGGGATGGGCAACGGGGATGGAACAGAGGAGGATTCAGCGCAAATAACCAAAGTGATGTTGATCAAGAAGGACTCAAGGTCTCACAGTACAGAGGCTCTTGCTGTCCCATAGGACAGGGAGACCAGGAAGGAGACAGAAGTGATGGTGATTCAAAAGACAAGGTGGAATTTGAAGGCGAAAGCAGGAATAATCAAGCAAACAAGGCCACTGTGTGCATGTGAGCTCAATGAAATAAATAATTTGCTTATAAATCAATTAAAATACAAATTCCAACATGATAATGATAAACAAAAAGCTTAACCGCACCTTATGGGGGGGGGACCCAAACGTAGGATAAAATACAATAGTGCAGATACATGTGAATCCCAACATAAATGACTCAATATCCTAAAATAGGCCGAGGAATCCTATCATGAAAGTAACACCAATCCAATACATAAAAATAATTGCATAAACTTCACATAGAGAGTTGTTAAAAGTTTTGAGAGATCCTTGCCATACAGGGTGCAATATAAAACATATTTTAGCAGCAACTGCTGTTTTAGGTGTTTTTAGCTATTCCAAAGTTGTGAACCTTTACAGGTCACACCAAAACTTGTACACTTAAGTTTGTTTGTTTTTTAGGTGTTTACACGTTACATTGGGACAAGCATACAAAGTCTTTTGTTAACTCTAAATACATTATACATAACAGAGGCAATATAAAAGATAGATTTGCTTAGCATAGCCTAACTCCAGAGTACTTGTTGATATCTGGGTGCCTGTCCAAGACATGACACAGCTGTAGGCTACAGTTTGCTGTGTGTAGTTTACCTGA
Source organism: Oreochromis niloticus (assembly GCF_001858045.2). Classification (NCBI taxonomy): domain Eukaryota; kingdom Metazoa; phylum Chordata; class Actinopteri; order Cichliformes; family Cichlidae; genus Oreochromis; species Oreochromis niloticus. The sequence continues at coordinate 14,561,105 of NC_031965.2, forward strand.
GAGCAGCCTGTTCATAGTCATGTACTTTACACAGCCTACAGAGAAACTGTCTGTCTGCCCTCTGTCTGTTTTTTTTCTTCGGTCAGGTCTAAATACAGACTTGTGGCTCTGCCCCAGCGAAAACAGTCCTGAGCGGCAGGAATGCAGCTTCCAGGCCGGACAGCAGCGGCTCCTCCGTCAGACGTGACGTCGCTGCTTCCCCGCTGAAAACCAGACTCCAGAGGAAGTTTTTCTACGAGGGGAGGAAAGAAAGAAAGAAAGAAGAAGGAAAAAAAGAAACCCCAAAACACCCCCTTCGCCTCTGATCTTCGGAATGTGCGGACATTGGCTCTCCAACGCTGCACCCCGCTGTCGAAATGTTCATCCAGTTGTGCCGCTGCGTGGACTCCGCGCCTGTTCTGGCGATTATTTGCGTGACTGTGTTGTTGGCGAAAAGCTGTGTGTGTGTCACTGAAGACGAGGACGATGAAGTCCTGGAGAAAAAACAGCTCGTGGAGTTTTACAGTAAGTTACCAGCTGGTCCCTTAGTATAAGTTCAATGGCCAACATGATGGGAAGGATGTAGTAGTTCCCTTTTTTCTTTTTTCATGAAGATGTTGTTTAACATCAGGGAATTGTGCATGGAGGGGGTGATCTAAAGACTCACCTAAACTCTCCTCAGGTCTGGAAAGAGGTCTGTGGACCACAGTTTGAACCCCACAGCTGCACCAGGCTCACATTTCTTGCTGTTTTTTACTCTCTTTCTCCCCCCCTCCCGTGTGTGTGTGTGTGTGTGTGTGTGTGTGTAATAACAGGCAGCTCAAGAGCAGCATGAAAACATTTCCTCTGCCTGTAAATTAATTTTACGTGGTCTTCTTTTTTAATCTCCTAGAAAGCAACAGATTGCTGAATACTTGAAAACATGTTGTGAATAAGGAAAAATATGTTTTTTTTTTACCCCCCAGTAGCATGCAGTCTGTTTATTATGAGCACAATAGGTCAGTCAGTCATTCGAGTGATAAGCAGTTGGGTTTTTGTGGAAAAATGTCAAACATTCACCTTTGCATGTGTGAGAATGTGCTGATTTTCTCCGTCTTTTACCATCTTACATCCCCGCGTTTTAGAGAGCTCTGCATCATATTGGCATTTTCCAGCTTCTAAAATGTGAAGATCTGGGCATGTTTAAACAATGAATTAATCAAAAATATCTGCAACCTACTGAACTGCAAGGAAAGTTATGAGCAACAACCCCAGTTTGCTCATATTTGTTCAGATCAGCCCATGTTCTCGTCCAGAATGCAATCAAATACAGTGTGCACATTAAAAACGCAGAGAAAGAATATCTGGACACTGAAAATGCCATTTTGGTGATGGATGTGCACGCCAGCATCTTTTTTTTTTCAAACCAATTGAGCAATGTAAATTCTCAGCAAACAATTTTAGTTATTTGTTTTAGATCTGGTAACATATATTGCTGATTTTCTTTGTCTGTACAAACTAACGAGATGCAGGAAGAGATGATTCCTCACAGTCTTTTCATCACCGCTGCTTGGAATCATCCTCTCTCTTTTGTTTGAGTATCCAGTTACAAAAGACCATGATTTATTTCTAAACACAAGTCCTTCCTCGAGCTTTGCTCTGTCACATATGGAAATGTGGAAAAGCATGTCTTTGTACTTTACTTTTTGAACTGGTTTTATCTCTGAAGCTGAATGCATTCCCTGTTGTTTACGGCACACGTTCACATGAATTGCCCCACATTGCCTCATTTTATCTGCTTCTCCACATCTCTCAATCACTTCCTACCAGAGAAAGGTCTGTTTATCCTGGAGAGTGAGCCGCTGAAGCAGTGCATCTCAGTGAATCGCTCGAAACTAGTGCTGGAGGACTGCGAGCGTCCGACGCGCCGCATGCTGTGGAAGTGGGTCTCCCAGCATCGTCTCTTTAATCTGGGCACCAGCGCGTGCCTGGGACTCAACATTTCCAACTCGATGCAGCCCCTCGGGATGTTCGAGTGCGATGTGTCCCTCCCTGTGCTGTGGTGGCGCTGCAGCGGAAACACGCTTTATGGAGCGTCCCAGTGGAGGGTGACTGTGGTTCGAGGTTTAGTGGTGGTAAAGAAAAACATTTACCATCAGTGGAAGAGGTACAACACTCCCAGAGAGGGTCCCTGCTCATATCCATATGAAGGTAAACAACCCCGAACTTCCTGTGTGCCTTGTCTGCACAAGATATTTCTGACCTCAAGTGAAACTCGGCATGTTTTGTTTATAGATATCCACACTTTGTTGGGGAATGCACATGGAATGCCTTGTGCCTTTCCTTTTAAATACAACAACCAATGGTACTCTGAGTGTACTACTGAGGGGCGTGAGGACCATCTTCTGTGGTGCTCAACCACCCCTCGCTACGATAAAGGCGAAAGATGGGGCTTCTGTCCAGTGCAAGGTAAAGCAGACACACAGACGCACCCGTGCAAGACAGGAAGACAAGTCATCACAGGCCGTTGTTGCTGCGTGCTCATGTTATCTTCGTCACGCCTGGTGACCCACTTTACCTTTGTGCTTATCAGTTTTCATTTGTCTGTTTTTTCATAGTTTCCAGTTGTGAGCACTTCTGGGAGTCAAACCAGGAGTTGGGTGCATGTTACCAGTTCAACCTGTACACTATCATAACCTGGAGTCAGGCGCTGTCTACCTGCCAGGCCCAAGGTGGAAATTTGCTCAGCATCACCAGCCTGGCAGAGCACAAGTATATCAGAGGTACCGCGCATGTTAAAAAAGACACTAGAACAGTTTTTATCTAAGATGAGTGCCATCCAGCGTGGTCTTCTGCTGCTGTAGTGCTGTGCATTCATAGATGCTCTTCTGCATATCTTTGTCGCAGTTACCTGTGTTACTCTTGCCTTGCTATGAGCTCAAAGCAGTCTCTGCTGACCTGTGGAATCACCAAGGCATTTTCATCCAAACATTCTCGTTAAACTTACAGATGCTGGTAGATTAACGGTTAAAATATTCAATCCCGCCCATCTGGCACAACCAGCCATGACATGTTCACCACTAAAATTACCTTTCGTCCCCATTCTGATGGTCTTCGTGACCATGTGTACATGCCTAAATGCATTGAGTCGCTGCCATGTGATTGGCTGATTAGATAGTTGCATTAACAAGCAGCTGAACCGGTGTACCTAAAAAAGTGTCACATGAGTGTATATTCAGTTATGTCAGAAGTGTATTTTGAGAACTACTACAACACGTTTCTGTGTTTGCATCTTGTGGTAGATCGAATGGCGAGCGTTGGGGCGATGGTGTGGACCGGGCTGAACCACATTAAGGATGGGCATGGATGGCAGTGGTCTGACGGAGCCCCTCTGTCACTGGTGAATTTCACCACAGGTACTGACTACTGGTTTATCCAGGACCAAGTGAGAGGGAAATTTAAAAAGTACCCCACATTTTCACTAATGGGAATATTAGAAATGCCTCTCCAACAAAGGCAAAAAGAAGCAATTTTATCATGAAAGTAAAGCATAAAAGACTTACTTTATAAAACCTATGTTATAGAAGTTTCATCTAAACTAGTCTTTTCATCTGATGTACCTCCACAGCTCTGTCAGGACTTAAACATCCTTCCTTCTTAACACTTTAATGTTTAAATATGTCTAGTTGCAAAACTTTAACTTGTGTAACTGTTGAGGAAATAAAGCCAACAAAGCCTTTTTTCCATTTGTGCCCGTCAGATCTCCCAGCCAGCCCGCTACAGGACAATAAGCAGTGTGGGGTGTACTCAGGATTCGAGGGTCACTGGCAGAGTCTATCCTGTGAATCTGCTCTGCCTTACATCTGCAAGAAGACACCTAATGACACCCGCGGAGCTGAGCCATTAGGTGAGAACATGTTAACGCACAGGCGACACAAACATACTGGAGACCTCTCTGCATCCTTGGAGGTATCTTACACAAAACAAGCTGTGCTGTGCCCTCACATGTCTGAACCCCCAAAATCCAGTTTGTTTGACTTACGTGATCAATGCATGCTTGTGAAAGTAAGGCCAGCTGCAGTTCAGCTGGACTCTGGCACACTGTGTATGACTCTATCCATGCCCCAACATGGATCTCAGATGTTTCCACAGCCATAGCTGCATCTGTAAATATTGCTTTTTTAAGTAAGAAATAAAACAAAAAGTATAGGGCAGTGAGAGTCCAAGCCAGGGGAGGAATGTGGACAGGAAACAGTCGTGCTTGAGCTCAGTACAAGGCAGCTGCGTCCAGTGTGAATATGCCCTTAGAACGTGACTCGGCAGCTGCACTGCACCTGCGGACCGAACCTTTGGCCTTCCTCTGTGTTGAACTGTTGGCGGCTAGATCAAAAATAATGTCTGCAGCTTTTAATATTCTGGTCTGGCTTATGTCTCCTTTCACTTTGCAGAGAACTGGCAGTATATCGATACCGAGTGTGCGGATGGCTGGTGGCCTCACAATGGTTTTTGCTACCGGGTGCTGCCAGAAGCAGAAGCAGGAAGCTGGGAGGAGTCTTCTCAGGAATGTCATTCTTACGGGGCAAATCTCACCAGCATCCACTCCTTATCTGAGGTGGAAATGCTGGTCAACCTCCTGGCTAACTGTAAGGAGCGTTATGCAACGCAGATATTTCGTGGTGTGTTTGTTATCCACCCTAAATGCTAAATTCTACGGTGTGTGTGTGTCCTCATATTTGACAGATTCTGGGGGGGAGTACAGAGATGTGGATTGGACTTTGGAAACAGGCGTTATTGCCAGCTGTAGAGTGGTCTGATGGCTCACCAGTAACTCTCACTCTCTGGCACCAGTATCACCCTCTTCATAACCTGACGGATGGAACACTGTGTACTAAAGTGGACAGGAAGGTGGGAAACCCTGTTTTGGTGTAAGAATTTACAAAAAAATCTAATTAAATGAAATGTTAAATATGCCCACTTCTAGCCTTTTATTATTACCAACAGTTGAACAAAGGATATTTCACCCTAATCTATTACCAGGAAAAGTGCCAATCTCATTTTTCAGTAGCTGAATGCATTTCCATCAGACTCCATTAAAGCAGGTTTTAATGGACTCATGATTAATAAGCTACAGAAATAGCCGCCAATTTATTTTTTGTCAATCAGCTAATAAATTAACCATCTAATTATGTCAGGGTTAATCACTTTATAATGTTTGTATGCATTCATCATGGAACGCATCATCTTTGAAAACGTCTTTCACAGAGTGGCAACTGGCTGCTAGCGTCATGTGACGAGCGACTGCCTGCTGTGTGCAGAAGAGAGAGCCAGAATGGCGTTCAGCACCGTGGAACCTGGGACGAGGGCTGTCCTGAGGTATGGAAACAAGTATACCCACAGACACACACAAGTCCAAATGTGCTATTTCTTTGAGCAAGATAAGAGAAATCATCTTTTGGCAATATCTGAGCTTTGAGCTTTGTCACATTATATGACGGCATGACACTAAAGCGACCTCTGATAAACATTTACTCACAGCAGGGCAAAGCTGAGAAATCCAAAGAAACATCTACAAGGCTTAGGGTTAGAACTGAACCATTATGGTACTTGTCTGTACTTTTAAACGTGAAAATATTGCTTTTTTTCCAGTGAAAAATAGCTATATAGTTTCAATAATACTTGTGAACATTGTAAAAATTAATATAGTCATTAGTATTTAAGTATTTAGATTTTTTTCATTCTGACGAGAAACCTGACATTAAAAAAAATTATCTCTAGGTTTTTCAGGCATATTGTGTGCTGTGTAGCATTAAAATAGCTCCACAGAGATCAGGACTTGCCACATGTCTGCTGTGGTTCAATTTCAGGGCATTCTGCTCCTTCAAATGCACAATTAGCTGACTCATTGGACCTCTGACGTGTTGTCTGGCATGCATGTTGCTCCTTGACTGTGTTTAAAGGAATATCAGACTCCTGAGTCATCAGGGTGCTTCATGCCCTGAAACAGGAGGCCAGAAATTACCCCGATGACACAGTATCAGTGGACATGCTCGAGCAGTCTGTGAATTTTTCTGACAGTATTTTAAGAATCAAAACAAACTAGACAGGAAACAGGAGTGAAGGGGGGATGTGGGGGTTTTCTCACCTCTTGTCAAAACACGCATACACACACACAAGCGTGTATACTTGCTGATATGCATATTATTACAGTATTGCCATGTTAGAACAGATGTAACGGGTTAGTTTTAGCAGTTATGTCAAAAGGATATTTTATTTAACATAACTGGCTTAAATGCGATTTTTATAAGACAGAAATATGATTGTTGAGTGCTTTAATAAAGAAATATCTTTTGACTTGATGTGGACATTGTAGAGGACTATAAATACCTCAGATTACACATAGACAATAAACTGAACTAGGTTAAAAACACCACTGCGCTCTACAGGAAGGGCCAGAGTCGTCTCTATTTTCTGAAGCGGCTGAGGTCTTTTAACATCTGTCCGACAATGCTCAGGATTTTTTACGAGTCTGTTGTGGTCAGTGCTGTCCTCTATGCTGGTGCATGCTGGGCCAGCAGGTTGAGGGTTGCAAATGCCAACAGACTCGATAAACTTATCTACAAGGCCAGTAATCTTGTGGGGACGGAGCTAGACTCCCTTAAGGTGGTGTCGGAGATCTGGATGTTGTCCAAGATAAGGACAATGCTGGATAACACCTCCCACCTTCTCCATGACGTGCTGGCCAGTCACAGGAGAACATTCAGTGAGAGACTGAGATTACACAAACTCACCAGTAAACGACACAGGAAATCAATCCTGCCCATCTAATGCACACTACACAGTACAATAGTTACACCCTTTTGCACACGCTCTACAGTAAAATAACAAATCACAGGTTTTACAGGTTAGAGTAAAATGTCAATCATATATATTTCACCTCTGTAATATTCTTGAAATTTATAAGTGAGCTATTTGCCTATATTTGAGCTATTTCTTATATTTTGTAAACTTTACAATATATTGTATTATTTAATTAGTTCAGTTACTGTTATTGTCTTGGAGCAACTGTAACCACATAATTTCATTCGGGATTAATAAAATATTGTGATTCTGAGTCTGATGATTGATGAGAGGAGAATCTTGCAGAGCGTAAACAACGAATCCACAAGTTGTAACAATTAAACTAGATTATTTTTAAACTGCTCTGTCGTCTTATTTTAGCAAGGACTCATAAATAGCAACACGTAAGAAATGGTAGGAAAATCTATTTATGTTTCATGTGTCTGAAAGAAAAAGATATCGGCTGACATATTGTCTTCTTATGTCACCAAATATCTATATCGGTTTTGAAATTAGTCAGGCCCTATCTATCTCTGAGTGATCAGTGCCACCTTTCAGTTCCTCGAAAGTTACAGACACATTTTATTTGTTCACTTCTAAATGATTTAGTTTGTAAAATACCTTAATTTGTGTGCACAACCTTAATTTTTGGAGATTATAGAGAAAATAGTAACTGTAGCAGTATTTGGCTGAAATGATGTTTTCAGTGGCACAGAAGAAGCATCTCAAATTGTGCCTGTGCTGACTGATCTGTTAATAAAATCTTCCTTTTTTTTCCTAAACCCTGAATGCATTGTCCATGTGTAATAACCATATATGTAACTACAGCAACCCATCGAGCAGCATAATGACTAGAGATTACAGCCTCTGTGGTAAAACCAAGATCAGTTCCAAGCACTAAAACAATAACTGCAATGTTTTTTCCAATCTTGTGTTTTGGAAAACCTAATTTTTCTTTTTTTGGTTAACTGTAGTGGCTTCTAGTGTGGTCTTCTGCTGCTGTAGCCCATCTGTTTCAACTTTCTATGATGTGTAGCGAATACAGAGATGGTCTTCTGCATACTTTGGTTGTAATAAACGGTTATTTGAGTTACTTTTGCCTTCTTACCAGCTCAAAGCAGCCTGGGAATTCTCATCTGACCTCTAACATCAACAAAGCATTTTCTCCCAGAAAACTGCTGCTTGCTGGATATTTTCTCTTTTTTTCTGGACCGTTCTGTGTAAACCATGGAAATGGTTGTGTGGGAAAAACCCAGCAGATCAGCAGTTTCTGAAATACTCAAACCAGCCCATGTGGCACAAACAACCATGCCACGTTTAAAGTCACTTAAATCACCTTTTCTCTCTACTGTGTTGCTCAGTTTGAACTCTGCAGGCCATTGTGACCATGTCCACAGGAATAAATGCACTGAGTTGCTTTTAGATTTTTGCATTAACAAGCAGTTGAGGAGGTTTGCCTAATAAAGTGGAACGGGACTGTATGTGTAAAACTGTCATACTTTTACTTACATTACCATAACAACGACTTTAACAAATTATATGAACTATAAATCTGTGTGCAACAAGTACAGAAATGTATAGAAAGCCATGTTTTGTTGCAGTCTGTACTGAGGTCCTGACCACTCGTGTCTACACGTCAGGGATCATTAATCACTATAAATAAATAATAACTGCTGTGCTGTGTGCTTAAATATACCTTTCAGCTCTCTCTCTCTGAAAATCCTGTTGCTTTATAAGAGCTGCCTCGATTTAATAAAGAGAGGAAAAAAGACTCCTACAAACAGCTGTAGGCAACAACCAAAATGTCAGCTCCTGTTAAGCTTCTGGCTAAAGCTGGATTCGAATCAGTGGCATGAGGGGATGATTGTTCAGCCTCATTAATCTAACCTGTTACGGCATCAGGGACATTTCAGTGAGTAATAGATGGAAAACTGTTGAGCAAAGCAAATGAGGCAAAACCGGACGATCTGTAAATAGAAGCACCATGCATATTTACCTCTATCGCTGCTCTTTAGATAGTTTATTGAACAGGAATGCTGAAATGTGAACAACGAAGATGAAAGGCAAAATATGTCTAACCTGTAAATATGTATTTTTCTTATTTGGAGTTAAGCAGTGAGAGAGAGCCTGATAACGGGTGTTTTTGTCGGGGGGGGGGGGTTTAGGGCTGGAAGAAGCACGGCCATTCCTGTTACATGGTGACAGGTCAAGAACAGAGCTTTGAAGATGCCCTGATGGGTTATTACTGCAAGGGTTCTCTTCTCACTGTGGAAAACAGGTGATTTCTCAAGTCATTTTTGAATTTGTAATTTTAAGTTTTTACTCACATTTTACCAGTCTTCTTACTTTTCTCCTCTCTTGCTCCATCTGCTGGCAGGTTTGAGCAGGCCTTTGTCAACAGTCTGCTGAGTGAAAGTGGGGCCAAAAGTAGCATGTATTACTGGATTGGTCTCAGGGACCAGGACCAGGGGAGGAAGGGAGAGTACAGATGGCTTCATCATAACGGCTCCTCTCTGCCTCTCACCTTCACAAACTGGAATAAACACCAGCCAGGTAGCACACTGTTTGGAAATGTTTGTTTTTTACTTTAAGATTAGTAATAAAATCGGATTCGTAAACATTTTCACTCTTTTTTTTAACTCCTACATCTTCTGCTTTCACTAGTCAGCACCAGTGGCTGTGTCGCTATGTCAGGAGGACCTGCTCTGGGTCGCTGGGAGGTGAAAGACTGCAAGGTTCACAAGGCCTTGGCTGTGTGTAAGCAGAACATCAGGAGCTACCATGATGTTCAGCTGCCAGAGCATCACATTGATGCCTACGCTCCATGCCCCCCAGGGTGGGAATCAAACTCTGGGCTGCTCCACTGCTTTAAGGTTAGATTATCTTCCTATTTTTTTTATCACACTAAATAAATCACCATGCACTCTGTCTGAAACACACACATGTGGATATTTGCTTTTTTGTTTTGTTTATCACGCTAAGGTCACTGGGTGTCCTATCCCATCATGCACTATGCAACAGGCAGGGCTACCTGGGGTCTCACACATTCACACTGACAGGCAATTTATTTTCATGATTTCCAATTTCAACCAGGTCTACACTTAATAGTTATTTTCATTATCAGTTAAAACGTCTCCTATAGTATCTGTTTACTCCAGTTTACCGCTGCAAGATATTTACTTCAATACAATAGACAGATCCTAAATGACATTTTAGGGTCTGGTGCTTATTAACTGTCTGTCGCTTGACTAATGAGTCGATCAGCTTACTATCCCAGCTCTGAAAATGCGTCTCAGTGTGTGTTTGTTTGAGGTCAGTACTGCACTCCCAGACTGGTTTTACTGAAAACACATCCCCCTGGATGGTTATAATTTTGCTGTTGCCTGCCTTCTATGAACATCTTCTTTCAGCTGTTCTTATGCACGAGGGATCGCAGCATATTTGATTTAACACATGTTTACACCACGCTGCCCTTCTGAAGCAACTCCCAGCAGGATCCGTGTCTCCCCCTTGTCTCAAACTGGAACCTTTAGGAAGTTAGGCAGATGTGTAAACCACTACACTATGAAGTGACTTGTCTACCCCCTCCATACATCATGATTGCTAATAGGTTTGATGTTTTGATATGTTTCCTCTCCTTCTTGTTTATAGAAAAAGGTGTGGAGTAGCTGAAAAAGTAGTTAAAATGCAGCACATCTTACTATAAAACTGACGCAGCGCTACAAATCAAAAGCGGGATGGAATAAAACATTTTTTTTAGACATGACACCCCAATGCCAAATTGTACCCCTGCTATCAGCATGTTTCTGAGCAGCGAGCACATAATGGGATACATTTCTGCTCTTTGTGCCCTGTAACCCTCAGCTGACTCCAAGTGTTGCTCTTCCAGGTGTTCCACAATGAGAAAGTCCTGATGAAGCGCTCCTGGGTGGAAGCAGACTTCTTCTGTCAGGCCCTCGGGGCTCAGCTGGCCAGTTTCCAACACTATGAGGAGCAGGTGTTTGTTAAACAGCTCCTCAGTACCATGTTTGAAGGGTTGGTACTCATCAGTACAGGAATGTTGTGGGACGATTGAGATGATTTTATTTTATGTGCTCGGAGCGGTGAATACAGAGTTTAATTATTTGGTTTTGGAGAGCAGATGTCCACCTTTTTTATGGTGTTAGTTGTTTAGTTGTGTGTAGGAGACTTAGATTTGAACAGTTATTTAACGCAGCAATCTCAATATCAAGAACAAGGACAAGGTGACCACAGATTCTGAAGTTACATCAGGGCGTCTTCATTTCCAGATAAGACTGATTTAACTCTCTGATGCATATTTCTCTGATTTACGTAAGAAAGACGTCACTCAAATTAGAGATAATTAATCTCAGGATGTCTTTGGGGTCAGTTTGACCTTTTTTTGGTTCATGTTTTCTTAAAAATGTGTTTTACATTAAAGTTAAAAAATGAGCAGACACAAGTTGTAAAATGAGTTTCTCATGTAGATCAGAGCAGTCCAGGACTTTGAAGCCCTGAAGTCATACATTTGTCTATTTTTACATGTAAACGGAAAACCAGTCATCAGGTTCTCGAGTTTGTTTTGTGCCAGCAGCTCGGAAATATAAATATAAAACAAATGGTTAGCCAATACAGTGTTGCTAAGGGGGTGGGCTATGACTTCATTTCTAGGTCTTGGGAAAAAAGGAATCAAGGTTTATTTTGTATGACTGCACAGGATGAAACCAAAAAGAAATTAAGACATTCAAGCCCATTTTACAATCTCAGTTTAAAATAGCACACAGCTGTCAATCAGATTATTACAAAAAACGTACTTATCTATTTTGATGTATATATGCAGTTTTGTTTTGCACAGTGAAGACTTGGATTTCACTTCTAGGAGAGCTGCCTGGCTCTGTGGCAACAAACTGCACAATCCAAATAAGATCGAAATGATGAGATCTAAATCTACAGCTGAATCCAAAATATAAAACAAGGGAAACTGTTTCTCCTCACGAAAGCTAGACAGTCTTCCAAGGGGTGATGGGAGGAAAATCAGTGCCGAATATCCGAGTCCTAAAAGGTTAGAAGACCCGTTTATCTGTAGCTGTGTTTGTACTGTGCTTCACTTTTTTCAGAACAGAGGCTCGTCGGTTCTGGGTGGGTTTAAATAAGAGAGACCCTGAATATGCCGGAGCTTGGGAGTGGTCTGATGGTTCTCCTGTGAGTACACAGAGACATTCACTGAGTGTCCTGGTAGCCCATCAACGCTCCGTGGAGTGTTACAGATTTGTTTTTGTGCAGGTGGTGACTTCGTTCATTGATGATAAGAGCGAGGAGGATGACAGGCGGGACTGTGCTGCGTACAGTGACCTGACCAACACGTTCATGCCGCAGCTGTGCGACTCCAAACACGAGTGGATCTGTAAGCTGTCCAGAGGTAAACACGTACACACACAAACACATTCACCTCCACTATCTACACGCACATGCTGCTTATACACACATCAGGACTGCATCATTTACCAAACTCTGTTTTACATTGCAGGTGATAAACTGAACAAACCCTACTGGTACACTGAGCGTAAGTAAAGCTTGTCTTTAATTTCAACATTTGGAAACTTCATAGAGGGTTTCCCTTGTGTGTCTACAGTCTGCTGCTGGGTACAACTACATCATTATCATGTGACCTGCTAGGTAAAAAAAAAAGTTTTGATAGAAAGTGCTAACCGACCATTTTAATGAGCATAATGTTCATAAAGAGTTCACCTAGTTTGAGCTACATGGATGCCAGAATGCTATACTTAAATTTTATTTTGAAGTAGAGAAATCCAGCTCTTCCTGTCTGATACTAAGCTTTAGCCTGCTGCCAGAGCCACTTTTTCTGTATTTGTGTCATAGCCAAGTGTTTGTCTATATGTAGTCCTATCTTATTACGTGAAATTGTGTCCTATTTCTGTGCTTGTCCTCGGCCACAGAGAGCGAGCCTTGGGTGTTTTACCGTGGAGCTGAGTACCTGCTGGCCAAGCAACCCTTTGACTGGCACGCGGTCTCTCTGGCCTGTCAGATGATGGGAGCCTACCTGCTGTCCATTCACTCCAAAGAGGAGCTCAACTTTGTCAAGGAACGCTTGCGGCGGGTCTGTTACTGCCACTGCTCGTAGACATGGATTCAACTTTAAATCTTTAAATTCACAACCCGTTAAATTCAATTCAGTTTTGTTTATCTAGCTCCAAATCACAAAAACATATTGCAAGATAAAGACCCGACAATAATAAAGATCATCAAATGACCACCTATGAGCAAGCACTTGGTGACAGTGGGAAGGAAAAACTCCCTTTTAACAGGAAGAAACCTCCAACAGAACCAGGTTCAGGGAGGGGCGGGGCCATCGCAGGCTTTGGGAGAAAGACGGGACAAAATAATGAGATTCCACAGACACAAAATCAGTTTTTATAATCACTTTGAGGTGGTAACATAATTTATTTCCAGATTACTTGTTAGCATTTTATTTATTAGCATTTATTTTTAACAATAATTGTATTATAATAGTATTTGATACAATTCATTAAAGATAATTATATCACACAATTTCTTCTTTATTATATTGGAATTTATACCACTTTAATAATTTAATTTAAATGTAATCAAATGGAAAATGATCCAATAATTTATTGAATAATTACATAAATATAGTAAATAGATATAAAAAATGTATTTTGATCATTTTAACACTCCTTAATTGTTTTTTGTCCCTCCATCACACTTGGCCCTCAGTATACATTTTGCATCAGATAATTTTAATTTGACTTTTTTTTTTTTTTTACAAAGTAGCATCAGTTGTTGTTGTTATTTTTTAAATTATTGTTATTAAATTTTATTTATCAAAGTTGCAGGTTTAACATAGCTCCAATACAGAACATGAAAGACAGACAGACTGTGTAGCTATTGTTGACTTCCAACCCTTGTTGGGCTTTTATAGCCACAATAACCAGACAAAATTTAAAGTATTCAGTTAAATACATCCACAACATATTAATAATGTAAAGCTACAATAAATACACATTAGCTGCGGAGAAAAAATGCAAAACTGTAAGGAAATACAAAAAAGCAAATACATTTTTTTTGTTTTGATGATTATGATACTTTAGTATAATTAATTAAAATGGCTGCAGCTCTAAATGTGCTTTTAGCACTAACCTTTGACCTGAACTGTGAAAGATTTAATATGTGTGACTGATGTTAGTTTATTTCACAGATGGCAGGTCTTAATGGAGAATGCTGATTGTCCATATTTAGATCAGCGATGTGGTATTTCACAGCTACCATTCACCATGCTCCTAGCACTCTCTTGACTTTGGATGAATCTACAAGGAGGCTCCAGGGCTAGATTGTTTATACAGTTGAAAAGTAATTTAACAGAAATGAATGAAACTCAGAGCAAAGTGGTGTATATTTCTTTAAGATGTGTTTTCAATGATTTCTAATGTTAAACACTATTAATTCTCTTAGGATTAATGGTCCAGCTGAGTAATCCTACTTCCTAATTGCAGTGATTTCAGTGAAATCAGGACCTTTTGAGGCATTTTCTTGTTTTCAGAGATCCAGACAAACAAGCCAAATGAATGCGCTTAATCACAGAGGTTTGTCTCCATTGAATGGGCCACTACATCCATTCTTCAAACAGTTCACGCACACAGTGACGGACAAGCGTGAACACAATGGATTTCCAAACTCGAGTGTTTACAGACGCATACAGACAAGCTAAAATGCGTCTCATATGTGGACCCTTTAATGCTCGAGCGCTCCCAAAAAGCCTTTTGGATCGGACTAAAGAAGTCTCTTGTGGCGTTGAGGCTTGTGAGAGGATAATGAGAACAAAACAAGGCAGTGAAAGAGGCCAAGAACAGGCTAAGCAGGGTGCCTGAAAGACCCCTCATGTCAGGAGCTCTGAAAAGCCAATCTTCCGGCTTGGTGAGGGATGGCTCACGAGTTTTCTTTGTCATCTATTTTCTGTTTACTGTGTCTCTTCAGCTCTCGCTGGGCCCGACTGACTGGTGGATTGGCCTGTCCATTGGTCCGCCTGGACAGGAGGTCAGGTGTGTGGGGTTTTTTTTTTTGGAGCTTCTATCCTGTTTCTGTTACTGTGAGTGAAAAAATGCTGATGTTATTTTATAAATGTCAGACGTGATTTATAAAATGTGAGTCTTTCGAAGGCCTGTGCATGCTTTGAAGGCTTGGTGTTCTGTTTCAGTTTGTGAAACTTGTCAAAGTGAGAAAGAGGAAACGAAGTCATGTTGCAAACTTGGTGAAATGGGCCTTACGTGACTAAGGAAAAGCATTATAAACAACTGGCGTGTAAAGTGTGTGTGTGTGTGTGTGTGGGGGGGGGGGGGGGGGGGGGGGGGGGACAGAACAAAGTTCAATTTTTTAAAATAAACTACCTACACTTCTACACAAACACATTAAAACTTAAACAGAAATTAAATTAAATTAAAAGCTAATCTTCACTGTCCATCACTTAAGTCTCTAATAAAGAGACTACAGGGTGGGCCATTTATATGGATACACCGTAATAACATGGGAATGGTTGGTGATATTAAAGTCCTGTTTGTGGCACATTAGTATATGTGAGGGGGCAAACTCGTCAAGATGGGTGGTGACCACGGTGGCCATTTAGAAGTCGGCCATCTTGGATACAACTTTTGTTTTTCAATAGGAAGAGGGCCATGTGACACATCAAACTTATTGGTAATGTCACAAGAAAAACAATGGTGTGCTTGGTTTCAACGTAACTTTATTCTTTCATGAGTTATTTACAAGTTTCTGACCACTTATAAAATGTGTTCAATGTGCTGCCCATTGTGTTGGATTGTCAATGCAACCCTCTTCTCCCACTCTTCAAACACTGATAGCAACACTGCAGGAGAAATGCCAACACAGGCATCCAGTATCCGTAGTTTCAGGTGCTGCACATCTTGTATCTTCACACCATAGACAATTGCCTTCAGATGACCCCAAAGATAAAAGTCTGAGGGGGTCAGATCGGGAGACCTTGGGGGCCATTCAACTGGCCCACGACGACCAATCCACTTTCCAGGAAACTGTTCATCTAGGAATGCTCGGACCTGGCACTCATAATGTGGTGGTGCACCATCTTGCTGGAAAAACTCAGGGAACGTGCCAGCTTCAGTGCATAAAGAGGGAAACACATCATCATGTAGCAATTTCAAATATCCAGTGGCCTTGACGTTTCCATTGATGAAGAATGGACCCACTATCGTTGTACCCCATATAGCACACCAAACCATCACTTTTGTTGTTCCAACAGTCTTGGAGGGATCCATCCAATGTGGGTTAGTGTCAGACCAATAGCGGTGGTTTTGTTTGTTAACTTCACCATTCACATAAAAGTTTGCCTCATCACTGAACAAAATCTTCTGCGTGAACTGAGGGTCCTGTTCCAATTTTTGTTTTGCCCATTCTGCAAATTCTGTGCGCCGATCTGGGTCATCCTCGTTGAGATGCTGCAGTAGCTGGAGTTTGTAAGGGTGCCATTTGTGAGTAGCTAATATCCGCCGAAGGGATGTTCGACTAATGCCACTCTCCAGTGACATGCGGCGAGTGCTACGCTGTGGGCTCTTGCTGAATGAAGCTAGGACAGCCACTGATGTTTCTTCATTAGTGACAGTTTTCTTGCGTCCACATTTTGGCAAATCCAACACTGAACCAGTTTCACGAAACTTAGCAAGCAGTTTGCTAACTGTAGCATGGGAGTTGGGTGGTCTTGTAGGGTGTCTTGCATTGAAATCTGCTGCAATGACCCGGTTACTGCGTTCACCAGATATCAACACAATTTCGATCCGCTCCTCACGTGTTAACCTCTTCGACATGTCAATGGCTGTGAACAAAGAGAAACTTGTAAATAACTCATGAAAGAATAAAGTTACGTTGAAACCAAGCACACCATTGTTTTTCTTGTGACATTACCAATAAGTTTGATGTGTCACATGGCCCTCTTCCTATTGAAAAAACAAAAGTTGTATCCAAGATGGCCGACTTCTACATGGCCACCATGGTCACCACCCATCTTGAGGAGTTTGCCCCCTCACATGTGCCACAAACAGGACTTTAATATCACCAACCATTCCCATTTTATTACGGTGTATCCATATAAATGGCCCACCCTGTAGAATAGCTGCAGTGAAATCATCTGTGTGGTTTCATGAGGAGACAGTAACATAAAGAACATGTTTCCATCAGTACCAACATCATCTCTTTAAGTTGATGTTTTGATGTGCCGAAAATCAGTGTTCGTTCATCAATACTGCATTTTGTTTTTCCAATTTTGGGTTCAAATTTGTGCAATATTTACATGGAAACATGACCGATATCAAGGCTCAGAGCTGCAGCTTCAGGCGTTTGAGGTACGGTGGCTCACAGCACAGTTTGTAGTGGGCAAATCTACTCCAGTTAACTTGTATGAGCATGACTGCATTTACTTATTGGCCAGCAGTTGTTACTGTTAGCCTTAAAGCCAAGCATATTAAGTACGAAAACAGCAGCAGTGAAACCCTGTCAGTCACAGGTAATAAGGTGGAGGTTAGCGCCAATGAAAGATGGGGTTATTAAGGTGAGAACACTCAGGAGTGTAACAATCCTCATTAACAATATTTTTATTTATTTATTCATTTTGCAGGTGGAGTGACAAGACTGCAATAGATTTTCAGAAATTTGATGAAGTGGCTGTTGGCGATGATCTTCAGGGAAGGTCGTGTGTCACCATGTCTTCTTCATCAGGTAAGAGCGTGCACGTGGAAACGCACGCCCTCGTTCGCGTGTATTACCCTATGCCAGCGCTGAGACCTGCTCCATACGTTGCAGGGAAGTGGACAAAGAGCAGATGCAGTGATCTCCATGGATACGTGTGCAAGAGAGAAACTGTGTCTGTGGTGGAGACCCCCCGGGAACCGCACTACATTGGAGGATGCCCGGAGAAATGGCTGTACTTCGGACACAAGGTTCAGATAAACATTTGTTCACACACACGCACGCACGCATACATTCAAATACAGATAATGAGACATTTGCATTAGTCTGTGGTAAGTCTCCTAATCTGGTGATTCGTGCAAGGACACTGCAGCTTTTTAAACTTGTTAAGTTGGCATATCTTTAATAGCAGCAGTTTGTAATGTGTGCATATGTAAGCTTTTATTAATGCTGTTGTCAGCAACTAAAATATCAGATATATATCTATAATACTTTTGTGCTATGTCATACCTAAAATACATTATATCTTCACGTGCAACATTGTAATTTTCAGTTTATCCCGCTTTAGTTTATCCCACCAGATGAGTTTATGCCACGGTCAATTGCTGCTCCTCATGTTGGTCAGAACTGAATCAAACTTGCACACAGTGATTGCCTAATGCGAGGATGTCAGAGCCATTTATATGAGGGACCACACACAGCGGACTATGATCTTAAGTGGGCCGGACCAGTAAAAATCCCCTTTCTGTCAGTATAAATAACTTTAGCTGCATATTTAATCCCTGCAATAGCTCAGTATAAGAAAAAGAAGTGCAATTTCAACAGTTTAACCACATGTTTAAAAAAGCAACCAAAGCAATCTGTCAGCATGACTGTCAGGGCTTCAATTCTTAAAAATAAATATTTAAAATTACAGAAAAACTTCTGGTAGCTCATTGCCCAGACTGTTCTGTTATTATACAGCTGGAAGTTTTTGTTAATTCACAAAACATTTTTCTATTTTATGTATTTATTGTACTGTGGACACATTGTAAAAAAACAGAAATTTCTATTGTAGATAGATTATATTAGATTATAGAGTTAGGAAAATACAGTTAAATGTCCAAAATCTTTTTCCTCCTTCACATTTTCCAAAGATGTCCAGTGGGCTGGGTTGGAGTAATGACCGATTCTGAGCCCCGGGTCTAATGTTTGACACCCATGGCCTTTCACAGCTTTCCCCTTTTCACAAAGGTGAGAAGGTGAATACTCGCAAGATAACTTCCCAAAGACCTGCAGCTGCGTTCTGGGCACTTCTCTACAAATGCATTTGGTTTACTAGAAGAGCTCGCAGGTGCTGGCAGGGATGACCAAAACCAAATGTGTGCAAGTTTTTCCCACAAGTAGCCTAAACACCCTCGAACACCGAGTAAAAACTGCTACAGTGAACATGAAAGGCAGGAAATAATAGTCGCTCTTTTCAGTAAATCATCTGCTTTGGCAGTTACTGCCTCTCAAAGCAAACCAGCTGTCACCGCCCTAATCACAGAGGAACTGGGCAACCTGCCAGTTTAGTCACCTCAGCAATCTGTAACTGTTCACTGTTAAGTAATATGTACAGTATATCTTATTAATAAACTGTGTTAGGTGTGTAGGAAATTAAATGTTTGCATCTGTTGACAATCTGTGTATTGCACACTACTTGACACTGCTAACACATTATTATTACGTAGAGCAAACTGCACAAAAGTGGCTCATTTTACTGTCTGCGCTTCCTCTAAATTCCCAGCTGCCTTTGGGTTTAAAGCAGGATGTTTGTGTTTTCATTCACTGTTTCTGGACTGTTATGTTGTTAAGTTTAGAGCAGCCCTCCCGCTGACAGCACTCAAGCTGCATCAACCTCACAAGAACCAGCACATGCTCACATGAAGCAATGAATGATTGTTTAAATTGTGGATTTTTTTGCGTCATCGAAACCATAATTTTGAAATAAATGAAATAGGAAAAAATCTGGCAAAGACTTGACACAGGACCTGAGAGATGTATCTGGCCCTTCAGTTGATCGATCTGCTGTTCACTGAAGCTTCAGCAGAAATGTTATCAGTGGAAGGGTGGCTGTCAAGAAGCCGTTCCTAAGGAAGGGAAACATGGAGAGGCTGAGGTGTGCCAAATTACACAAGAACTGGACTGATGAAGTGAATCCAAATTTGGATTTTTTGGTTCAAATCATCATCAGTGTTTACACAGAAGGTCAGGTAGCATCTGTAAAACACGGTGGAGACTCTATGATGGTTTGGGACTGGATTTCAGACAGGGATGTTGAGAATATTGTCAAAATTAATGGAATTATGAAGGCAGAAAAGTAGCGTTGGAGTTTGATCCAACATCTAATGCCATCTGGAAAGTATCTAATTGTTGTCTGTCTTATTTTTTTGCCTTATATAATATAATTCCATGTATGTTTGTGCATTAAAAAAAATTGCTGCACTTATTTCCTACTTTCCTCAAAAACTAACAAAAATGAGAGGTGGCTTAAGACTTTTGCACAGTACGAGAAGGGAGAGAAACACGATAATAACAATGAGACTCAACCTTTTGGTTCATAGTTAATGGTGCTTGAACTCCTTAGTCAGAGAAACCTTAACTGCTTTCAAAATACATCTGAGTGCGTTTTCGAGCTCTGCGAACAGAGACGCTGTCGTTTCCTCGTGTAACGCGACCATATTTCTCTCAAATTGAATCAAGAAGCAGAGCTCTTGTTGCTGAAACTTTCCCTTTTTGTTAACCAGTAACATTGTGGTTACATTACCTCCTCCCTCCTACATGCCTTGACTTCTGTATCTGTGAGTCCTGCACACTCCAAACAACAGTCCTGTCAGTGATCTGGGAATACTGATTTACATTCATGTCTTGTGTGTGTGTGTGTGTGTGTGTGTGTGTGTGTGTGTGTGTGTGTGTTGGCAGTGTCTCCTGCTTCACCTCCCTACCAGTCCAAAGGAGGGAAAGAGTTGGAAAGATGCCCAGTCCATCTGCTCTTCTTTTCAAGGCTCGCTAGTTGCCATAGAAGATGAGATTGAACAAGGTAGAGTCTAAGTGAACTGCACAACCATGCGTCAATGATTCGCTGCACAATCACTGCCTGTGAAGACAAACAGCTTTATTTCCACTTCTTTTTCATGTCATCATTTCTGTAGCCTTCATCACCATGTTTCTCCAGGGAAGCTCTGTAGGTGTGTGGATTGGGCTGCGAGATGAGGACACCATGAAATGGACCAATGGGAGACCAGTCAGCTACACCAACTGGTCTCCTGTAGAACCAAAGAACCCTCTCAATGTAAGCTGTAGAAAAAACTTGAAGTTCACCTTATTAACTGCTAGAACTGCTAGCATATTCTTAATATATGATGTTGTGACTGTGTGAATATCTAGGGAGTACCTCGCCTTTTGTCCCGTGACAGCTTAGTACATCCAAGTTACAGTCATTTTATATTAGATAAGGAGAAATAGCTCCTCCCACTGCTGTAAAAACTGGCCCTTCTTATTACTTTCTTTATATGTCTGTCAGACATAAAAAGAAAACAAGTGGACTTGGTGGTGGAATGAAGACGTATAGAAAAGTATGCAAAGGAAGAGGTTAGCAAAAAAAAAAAAGTAGGATAGAAATAGTGATGAAGAAAGTAGACAGGAGTGCTTTGAGGATAGGCACACAGCAAAGAGAGGCGGCAAGGGAAAAACCTTGTAGTGAGCATTATGGACACTAAGGAAGGAGAAAAGGACTTGTATTGATTGGCCAGGCAAAGAGAAATACTTTGAGAAGCTAATGAAGAAAATGAGAGACAGACATGACGGATGGAGATCAGTTAGTGAATCAGGAAGTGCAGAGATTTGAAGGAAGGGCAGAGATGATTTGGACATGTGCAGAGGAAGGATAGCGGATAAAGGATGTTGAATATGGCACTGCCAGCCATTAGGAAAGGAGGAAAACCACAGAAAAGAGTAATAGATGTAGTGAAAGAAGTCGTGCCAACTGCTGGTGTGAAAGAGGAGGATGAGGGGAAAGAGTGAGATGGTGGCAGGTGATCCACTGTGGCGAGCCCTAAAGGGAGGAGCCAGAAGAAGAATATGAAAAAAAGAATAATTCACTAAAGCTGTGCAAAATGTATTCTTTCATCTCATTACTTTGGCTTTAGACACTTGGAGTATGAATAAAATTGATTTGATTGCAGTTTTTGGGCTCAAGTGGTGACATTTTCATCATCTAATTCTAAAATTTTGCTTGACTTTATTAAATATACTAAAGTTATTGTATTAAAGAAAATCAGGTGATTCTGGGGCAGTCAACTGGGAGGTAGTAATTCACTGCTCCTGAAATGAGCCTGTCATGAACAGAGGTGACACATGCTAATAAATGTACTATTGTCAGTAGGTTTGTATTTCGGGATACTCACAGGTTCTTTATGTTCTCAGGAAGAAACGTGGCTCCAAGGATATGCTGATGAGCCTCTGTGTACTGTCTTGTCCAACAACCATAACTTCCACCTGACGGGGAAGTGGTACGACGAGAAGTGCAGCGAGAGTGGGTATGGCTTTGTATGTCAGAAACCTCAAGGTAAGGCTCCCACAGGTTCTTTATCTTTCGTTTTTGTTTTTTTGCTCTGAGGGTTTGGATGGATGGATGGATGGATGGATGGATGGATGGATGGATGGATGGATGGATGGATGGCAAAGCTAATCAGCGATCCATTAGCTGTGTATGAACTAATCCATCATGCTGAACCCTGAGTTCTCCCCACACTCCTCCCTGCTTTCTTGTCACAGATCCATCCAAACGCCCCACCCACTCGTATCACCACCTTCTCCCAGAAAATATTGAGTACAGGAACCGCAACTACAAGGTTGTGACTGGCAACCTGAGCTGGTACGACGCGATGAATAAGTGCAAAGGCCATGATTCTGACCTTGTGAGCGTTACAGATGCCTACCACCAGGCTTTCCTTACTTTCCTTGTCAATAGATTGGGAGCGCCACACTGGATTGGACTTTACAGTCTAGACGTATGTACCTTCTATCCTCTTATCTGTTATGTACTGTATACCTCTGTAGCGTGTTTGTGTGAGTTATTACTGTGTGTATCTTTAAACAAATTCTTTTTGGACATACACAGACTGCTTTCATTACCTAAACAGCTTTCTTAGTTATGTGCGCCTGGTTAGCCTAAAGGCTAAACCACAGTCACGAGGAGGTTTTTGTCAGCTGTTTGGGGAATACAAATTTTTCCCTAGCAACCAGATTGTCACACAGCAGTCTCTAGGCCTGTATGACTGGGGCCATCTTCACGTGATCCTACACACATCACACATCAAGTTAGCGCCACGTGGTTAGTGGTCACATGTCTGCAAAACCTCAGTGTGAAGACTTCAGAGTTATGCAGTACCTTTTTTGTTTAAAAGCATTTCTACCAGGCTCCTGTCTTCAGATTTAACACATTCAGTTGAAACTTTTTTTTTCAAAGATTTAACTTCAATTAACTTAAATTTATTGTTGTTGTTTTTTGGTGTTTTTTAAAAAAAAAAATGTTATTATCTTTTCTGGCAAAGCTCACTTTGTCCTTGTGCACTTTGTTTTTTTGCAGAAAAGTCCACTTCTTTGGACAAGACTAAAAGGTTACAGATCATTAAGCATGCAGCTGAAAATGTTGCAAGTTGTGAAAGCAACAGTGAGAATGAAATCCTGAGTAAAACAATCAGTAATAGCCTCGAAGCACAACCACATATGATGACACAAAATGACAGCACATCCTTATTGCTGAACACTAACAGAATAATAAGCAATAAACCGAAGACATTACACCAGAAGAAGCACTCAGAGTGCAAACCTTGGCCAAGGCAGCTCACTCAGTGGACAGTATTTGCTTTTAAGTAAACACCATTTGTATTTTGTAAATATATATATTCACTTTGTTTTCCTTGCTCCTTTTAAATGTACTTTAAGATCTTTGTAGTCCAGAAAAAATAATGCATTTTGGGATCGGCTTGAAAGAAAGGCAGACGTGAAATGTAAAAGTGATATCAGAGATCAAATGTGACATGATATTTAAATGCAAACTAGAACGTGATACTTAGAATCCCCATACATTATTCTCTGTATGCCTCTATGTTGTCAGTACAAACAATGGCAGTAAGAAAGAGTCTTAAATAGCTCCATAAAGCATCATTATCACTTTCAGTCCTTCAGATCAATCTGTTGATCTTAAAGAGAGGTCAGAGGTCAAGTGTGACATGACATTTTAAATCTTTATGGAGTACTTTCTATATGTTACACAAAAGACACTTATAAGGCTTTTTGTCAGTTTTAAATAAATCATTAAGTTGGCCTTGAAGACATTGGTGTGTGTAAGCCAACATTTAATAGCTTCTTAACATGAACCCACACTACATACCTTTTAGAAGAATGCATTAAAAACTTTTCAAACCGTTATGTTTACAACCAGAATGAGCCTCACACATGTAAACACAACCAAAAAAATATATCCTTCTTTGTATATATATAGATATATATATATATATATCTATATATAGATCAGACTGACAGACAGAGTGTACTGCCGTCACACAGTTGAGAAAGTAGGAAGTTGAGAAAGTAGGAAGTTGGCACACAATGCTAACAGTCTGAACAATCAGATTAATGGGACCTGTTTCAGTGTCATGGGATCTGATTGGTGACTCCTGATAGGTGGGGCTGTGGACTTCTGCTGACAAAGGGAAGCGATATTTAGGCGTTTCTGGGTATGTGGGATTTAGCGGAGTTAAAGCAAAAGCATTTGATTATCGTTTACTAGAAGACGTCACTCTACTTGATATCACTGTCTTATTTCTTAGTGAGACTTCTGTTGGCGTGTTGCCCATGTAGAGACCTCGTGGGCACGTGTTTTCCCGTCAGTCTTCCTAGCCACTGTAAAATATCTTGAGCGTCGAGACAAATGAACACAGTGTGTGTGAGGAGCTCATTTCCTCTATTATATGTATTTTATTAATCATGTTAAAGATAAGCCAGCTACTCATTTTTACAGGGTCATGACCCTGATGAAGGCCACAAGCCGAAACGCTTTGGTCAATTATTAAAGTTGTTCAAGACTTTCCTCAAGTCTTGCTGGAGTTCCTGTTTTTCATATATCTAACATAACAGATGGTTTTATGCAGTAAAATGTATAATAAAAAGGGTGTTGGGGTGAAGAAATACACAGCTGGCACACTGGTAGAAACCCAGTGCTAATGGCGGTTTTTCCACGCGAGCGTCAGCACTGATTTCAGGAATGTTTTGGTTGCTTCTTATTTAAAGTTATTTGTTAATCAAACTGTTTCGTGTGGACAAACTGACATCCACAAGTGTCGCTGCATGACTGACACTTTGTGACTGTGCTTCCTTACAGAGCGGCATCAATTATCAGTGGTCGGATGGCAGTGACACAGTGTACACGCACTGGGACGCAGCCGACGACGATGACGACTTTGAGACCGGCGAGTGCGTGTACATGGACGTGAATGGAGGCTGGCGGCGAGCTGACTGTGAAACTCTGCTGCCAGGAGCCCTGTGCCATGTTCCCCAAAGTCCCTCCAAGCCAAGTCGGTGCTACTTCAGTGAAAATCCGTGCACCCGACATTGCATCTTTTCAGCTTTTGGTTTCTGTTGTTCACAGCAGAATGTGTGAAATTACCCATTTCCCGCCTTCTCCTGCTGTCCCTCGCAGGCAATAAACCGTTAACCACGAATGTGATGGCGTGTCCCTCCACATGGGTGAAATTTGGACATGGTTGTTACAGCTTTGAGTCCGTGGCGGAGAAACGTAGTTTTGAGAAGTCAAGAGAGCACTGCAGGAATAAAGGTAAGCTATTCGTCGGATATGCCTTACAGTCACTACAAACGCAGCTGCTATCTGTTAATGTTTCCAGACCGATAGCTGTAAATTACCTTGCTTCTCAGCTGTTTTTTCAGATTGTGGCATGACGTGTTGCTTTTTGAGTTTCTTTAACCTGCTTTACTTTGTCAGACAGTTTCTATTTAAGTGATTTCTTGATTCAACAGGTCTGCCAACAGTCAGGCCTGGGTGTGGCTAGTGAAATAAAGTGGTTAATCACAGTTCATTCATGATTCACCAAGGAGAGAAACTACTTTTTCAAATAGGGACAAATAGATCTGAAGAGCTTTTTCCCCCTAATAACTGAAACCATCATTTTTAAACTGCATTTTGTGTTTACTCGGGTTATCTTTCTCTAATATTAAAATGTGCTTGTTTATCTGAAACATATGAGTTTGACAAAAAATGTAGAAATCAGAAAAGGAGGAGATGCTTTTTCACAGCACTGTAGGACCACATGCAGCACCTAGATTAATGAAGCTTAGCTGAACTTGGCACGAAGTTCAGAAGCAGGATGAAACAACGAGCCTGTGTCTCTAAAAAGATAAGATCCACCCACAGCAATAAAAAGTAAAGTGTAAAGTTAAGCTGTGTTTTGTTTTGTTTTTTGCGCCGGGTTATTTGTCTGATATTTTCTTTGATTTGCACGATTATTTCCTTAACCCTAGTAAGAAAGCAAATAAATATTTTTGTCATATCCTCATTCCTTTACAACACTAATTATCGTGAGTGTGTCATGTTTCTGCTTCTGTCACCCACTAGTCAACACCTCCGATGTCCTGACCATTGAGGACGAGACAGAGAACCGTTTCATCATGGAGCAGCTCTGGTCATCGGGGTTCCTTCACCAGACCTTATGGTTGGGGATGCACTTCAATGTTGACAGTAAGAGTCAGTCACTTTTCTGTACCATCAGATAAACACAATGTCGTGTCATTAAAGTGAGGAATCTGCTTTTAGCTGACTCTATGGCCTGGGTAGATGGTTCACCAATGGAGTACACCAACTGGCCCCACAAAGGTCCAAACCCCAAGCTGCTGACTGAGGATTCCTGTGTCACTACCAGGGTAGTTGATGGTACTTGGCACTTTACACCGTGCACAGAGCGGCTTGGCTTCATCTGCAAAATCATCTCAGGTAACATGAATCAGAGGCTGCCAAAATCTGCACCTAAGTCACAAAGAAATTAAGAGAACTGACATTAAAACAAAAGTGGAGTACAGAGAAGATTAGATAAGAGATGTAAAAGTAAACTCCTTGTTCACTTCTGCTGGAGGAAGATTTAAATCAAACTCTAAATATTATTTCTGCGTCTTTCAGCTCAGTGTTTTGGTTTTCCGACTGGCAGCCAGTTTTCATTGTTTTGGGTGAAAACAGTAGAGCAGCCAAACAGCTCCTTCTGAACACAAATCTGCAGAGTAAGCAAGCAACTATTTGATGAAGTATTTTGCTTTCTCTTGGAAATCCATCCATCCATGCTCACCTGTGTTTGCAGCTCATTTTAATGCTCTCAACATGGACAAGTCAAACTTCAAAACAGGAAAGGCAGGATAGTTAAAAGTGCTGTAACCCTATGCAGAAGGTTGTGCTCATTCTAAACAGATAAACAGCCTGGAAACCCAAATTGTGCCTCCCATAGAAAACTACAACAGAAGGCATGTGTAGAGAGTGTGAGCAGCAACTTGATAAATATAGGAAAGTCGACATGCTGAAGTTAAACTGGGAATCAGAATGAGGAAGAAAGATGACTTCAGTGGCTTCAAACGTGTCATGGTTGTTGGTGATGGAGTAATCTGAGTAATTCAGAAACTGCTGACTAACTACTGGGATCTGGGCTTTAGCGAGTATGACCCTAAAAAGAGCAAATATCCAGCAAGCAGCAGGTTTCTGGGCAAAAATGGTTTGTCAAGTCAAGTCAGCTTTATTTATATAGCACATTAAAAAGACATCAAGTGTCGGCCAAAGTGAAAGTGAACAGAGGGACAATATAATCAAATAAAAAGATAATAAAAATAGATAAGATAAAAACATTGTAACACATCCATATATATATATACACACACACACAGGCAGACTCTTATATATACTTGTTTGTAGAAATATATATGTATGTGTACATATGCACATGCATATACAAAAGTGTACACATACACACACATTCACACACAAGCACACATACGTGAACATAAAATACATGTGTACGTATACACATGCATACATCATCCAATGAGATAAAAGATCAGAATAGCTAAAACAGAATAAATGAGGTGTCAAAGAGATCCAAAAGCCTTTGAAAATAGATAGGTCTTTAAATTTGATTTAAAGATTTCCAAAGAGGAAGAGGATTTTTTAAAAGAGGAAAGACTGTTCCAGAGTCTCGGAGCGGCAATGGAGCCTTGTCACCTCTAGATTTTAACTGGGAGCGTGGAACCAGTAAAAACATCTGACTGGAGGAGCGCAGAGTTTGAGTGGGTAGGTCCAGGCTAAGAGATCAGAAATGTAACCTGGAGCCAAGCCATGGAGGGCTTTAAAAACAAATAATAAAACCTTGAAATCAATTCTATATTTAACTGGCAGCCAATGTAAAGATGCGAGTATCAGAGTAATACTCTCTCTCTTTCTGGTACTCGTCAGGAGCCTTGTGGCTGCATTTTGAACAAGTTGCAGGCGGGACAGGCTTGAGTGACAGATGCCTAAATAGAGAGAGTTACAGTAGTCAAGACGTGATGATATGAAGGCATGGATAACGGTTTCCAGATATTTAGATGACAAGATATTTTTGAGTTTAGAAATGCTCCCGAGTCGGAAAAAACTGCCACGAAGAACTGAGTTTGTTTGTTTGTCCAGCTTGAGGGTAGAATCGAAAATGAAACCAAGATTTTTTACATGGGGATTTACATTAGCTGATAGTGGGCCCACGTCCTTTCTTATGAGACTAACAGAGTCTTGCTTACTGAAAAACTCTGTCGATGTCAGAGGTCAGAGAAGGTTAGCCAGATTTGTTCAAACTTATAAAAAGGCAACAGTAACTCAAATAACCACAGGTTACAAGTGCATCTGTGAAAACACAACAATGGGTTACAGCAGCAGAAGACCACACCAGGTGCCACGCCTGTCAGGCTACAGTTTGCGCGGGTTCACCAAAATTGGACATTAGAAAATAGGAAAAATGTTGCTTGGTCTGATGACTCTCAATTTCTGCAGCAGCATTTGGATGTTGATGAATAAACAACATGAAAGCATAAATCCATCCTGACTTGTATTTACTGGTTCAGTGTGATGGATTCGCAGGTTTCTTTGTTTGTCTGTTTGTTTTATATATCTAGCTCTATAGAAATGGTCGGAAATCATTATTGAGACCTAAAATAAATCTAATGTTCATATTGATTATTTTGATAATTGTTGCTGCACCGTAACATAACATTTGAAAGCATAAACTTTTCCTATTTATTGATCTTTGCTGCATATTGTCACCTGATGAGTTAAAAACAGTTGTGCATTTCTTTTCCAGGTGGAAATACTGAGGTGGAAGTGAAACCACTGAATGGTAAAGTGCATTTCAAGCTAAATAACTTGAAAACATTGAATGTTTTTCTGTAGGCGTGATGCATGTGTGAGCACGCAGTTTGATGTTGCAGGGCCGCGTTCAGCTGGAAGCTTAAAGATGTGGTTAAACATGCTGACGGTGATTCCTGCTGCAGTGTTTAAGCTATTTAATAAGAGGTTCACACATTAAATTTAGAGCACGACTACATAAGAGCTGCTGTTGTGCGTTTCAGGTTTGCATCACGGTGTCATCCCCGCTGCTGTGCTGGCGGCGTTGCTGATCTTTATCCTGCTGGCAGGGGTAATGTGGTTTCTGTACAAGAGGAGCTCCGGACGTTTCCAGGGACTCCCCACGCTCGGCAGCGCTTATTTCAGGCAAACGGACTCGCAGGCTACAGAGTCAGATGGAAACGTTCTCATCGCAGACCTGGAGCCTCCTTCGGGAGAATAGCACACGGTGACTTGTTTCCTCCTCGAAGCCTCTGCTGTCCTCCCGTGCTCCGTCACCTTGTCACCGTCAGGTACGGATGCCGCGCGGCACTGTAAAACTGTGATGCTGACTCCTCAGGACAGTGGTGAGATGATGGCGGCAAGCAGCAAGCGCGTCTCTAGTTTTGATTTACTCGCACCATTTAGGTCACCAAACACTTGCAAATACACTTGAAGATCACAGACTAAGAGATCACACAGACCAAGAAGGGACGCTAAAGAGCTTTGGACTTGTTTGAAGAGGTTCCATTTGATGTCATCCATGATTTATTCTCTTATGATTTGTAAACAGTGTTAAGGAGAATAATTTAAGACATGCTCGTGGGCATCTTTTCAGGGCAAAAAGCCACTTTCATTGTCAAGCATGGGTACGATTCATGATAAAATATTCTTTACAATGATGCTTTGTTCATTCAGACTTCTGTTGATGGGTCTGTATACATGGTACAGTATTTTGTCAGTATTACTTATTTTGTAATTTTTATTCTCTCATGTGTACATGCTGTATGTTGTTCATGACCTAATAAGTACCAGGACTGAATGGATTTGCTTGGTTCTGGCTGCTGATGCAAAGAACACCAAGGGATATATATTTTGCACAGTTTTATTTGTGTTTTAATAAATCGAATTTGGTTGAATGGTTCCTGTTAGTTTCATTATTGCTTACTTTCAATTTGCCTGGTGTTATTTTCTTTGTATCATTACCTTAACCCCCACACTTCCTCTTAGACGGCCAACTTAGATGCCAGCAGAAACCACAGTGAGGTTGTGCGTCTTGTATTTAACTATGCTTTGTCTTTTGGGCATCTACTGTGTCCTTAAGTTAGTTTCTTTTAATTCTGGCCACTTTTGAGCAGTCCTTTTACCACAAGGTAGAGGGATGGTAAAATACTAAAGATATGCTTTGTTATATGTTAATTGTAATTTTTTTTTTTTTACCAGAAAGAAATCTAAAAACTTAAGATTGATGTGAGGGACGAGATCAGAGTCCTTCTAGACTGCCTGGGGAATAATATTATAATATTATTGTTATAGTACTGGGCCATAAAGGTCATTGTCCTTTTTTATAATCAAAGGAAACCATTCGTACCTATCGGTTTCCCTTGAATGTTATCTGTTATGTTTTATGATCTCACCCTGAAACAATCTCTTGATAAATTTCTTCATTGTCGTGAGGGCTTTTTTTTTTTTTTCCTGACAGGGTATCCTTTAAGTAATAATTTAATAATCACCCGGTGTTTTGTTGATCTCTGTAAAACACACAAAGGTCTCGGTGTGTGTGCAGTAATTATCGGTAACGTGTGTTTTGTAAAGCAAAAGAAGCTGGTGAAATAATAGACAATAAACAGAAATGAAAGGAAATGTGATCAGCTATTAGCTGTCACGGGACTTTCACAGTAGATGAAAAAACACCTGAAAGTCCGACTGTTCAGGGAAACAACCGAGTGGGTTCGAAGTAAACCTCTGTCAGTGCGCCCCAGGGTGGCTGTGGCTACAACGTAGCTTGCCATCACCAGTGTGTGAATGTGTGCGTGAATGACTGGATATGTAGAGCGCTTTGGGGTCCTTAGGGACCATAAAGACGCTATATAAATACAGGCCATTTACCATCTACCATTTAAACCGGGTAAAATATCCTTCCGGGCAGGGGATTGTAAAAGGAGGACGCCATAAAATAACCATAAAGTTCACGATGTGCGAGGGCGAAACCGGAAGAAGAACGTTACCACCTTCCAAATTAAAATCTAGCGCTTCACTATGTCACCTTTTTTTTTCTTTAGGGTTTTTTTGTTTGTTTGTTTTTTGGACAATATCGTAATTTAAAAATATTAGATTTTTGGCTCAGTATTTAAATTTGTAACATAATTCTGGAACATTTTTACTCCTTAGTCGTATTTTTATTTTTTATTTTAAGTTTCTCATAAATTTGGCATAGCCTAATATCATTTTTAAACTCGTGATTTGATATGTTTCCAAATGTAAATGTGTTCTAATATTTTTTTAATTGTATCTGATAATACTGATTTTATTAAAAATAAAATTTGACTTAGGGTTTCACTTTACAGTGGAATTGGTTTCATTTCTTACCTGGTGGAAATACCCCCTTTTTTAAATGTATGTATTATTGCATAAAACTGACCTAAGCTGTAATATTTATTCTCTTATTTTTCTTTAATTTTATGTGTGTGGATGTGGTTTTACATATAGATATAGATATATTTAATTTTGATTTCTATCAGAGTCCTTCTGCATGCCCCTCTAGTCTGCTCCATCTTGCGTAGCAGCTGTTTATTTCATAACGCTCCCTCTGAAAGGTTTCTCGTTGCTGTTGTTTTATGAGTAAAGCGGAAGTTTGTTGTTAGATTGACTTGGGCTCAGTGGATGACAAGACTTTCAACTGGGAGAACTGGGTGGCGTCGGTTCTCCGATCACTTTCGTTTTGGAGCTCAGTTATCAACCGGCCTAAACTAAGTGCGCCACGCTCAGAGGAGGCTTTATGATTGTCACAAAAAGACTCAGTCGTGACCATGCTGAGTCTATCCAGAGCGCCTCTTTGCCTTTGTTTGTTGATATTGTTGGAGGCAGCTGTTCACTGGGGAACTGGTTCACCGGCTGCAGGTTTAGGTGAGTAGTTCGGACACTTTGCGTTACTTTCTGTTCACTTGCTACACTCTCATCTAAGTCGCGTCTTCATTTCTCATTTGGCGCAAATGAGCAAAAACTTGTCTCATATAAGCGCGAACTTCATTTTTAGGATGCGAAACACTTTTAACTGACAAGATTTTTGATTGAGATACAAACGCCATGGCGTTTGCTTATTTAGATGGATGCTCATTTATTATTATTACTTTGTTTGCTTGTTTTTTCTGTTTTGCCCCCCGTGTTATGTCTGACAGGTCAAACAAATCGCCTACTCATCCTTCCCTCCATCTCGAGCAGCTCCGCAGAGCCAACATTTCGGCATATTGCTGTCGTGACACCAAGTGAAACTGTACTCTGATAGTACTCCTGCTCAGTTGTTCTTTAGCTTCAACCTGTAAACATTTACCCAGGTCACCGTGTCCCCGCCTACTGTCCGCTTTTATTATTCCCCTCTCTCAGCATAAACATGAAACTCTTTTATGAAGTTAAATGAATAAATCTGCGTGGAGGGATATTTGTGTATATATATTTATCATGTTTTTATTTAAACGAGTGATTTCACTCTAAAAGAGCAGTATTGGTATGCATTCACACTAGATATATAATTTTTTTTTTTTTTAAAGCATTGTTTTATGTGTCGGCCTCTACGTGGTGCGTCCTCACATTAATCATGGTAACAAGGTCAAAGTTTGAAACAATGAGTCTGCCTGTGTGCAATTAAAACCTGTAAGCTAAGGTGTCACGCTTCAGACTGGTTCAAAGGCTTGGTTTCCTTTGAAAAAGAGATGTTAATCTCGAGGGACGTCCTGACTAAATAAACGAATAAATAATAATAAGTTTTTGTTACAGCAGTAAAAATTTAGTGAGACACAGCAAACATGTAAGTTAACTTCCACGCAAGGAATGGAATCTAGCTAGGTTAAAGGTGTTTTCGGGACCTTTTGTTTACAAGTGTCAGCCAATCAGAATAAAGTTGGCTTAGGCTTTATTTTGTGCTGAGTCATGCAAAGTTCAAAAATAAGGGTAAAGAACTGCAAACAACTTCACTTTAATTATGTCTGAGAACTGGTGACAATGTGTGAACACAGTAGCGATGAGGGGCAGCTGATCAGATCAAGGCTGCCTTAAAGGGAGGTGAGGGGGCGTTGAAATGGATTGTTTCAGGCGGTGAATGAACTGAGGGGAAGATAAATGAGGATTATTATTGAAATGTGGCTCATGCCAAGCTACTCTAACACCGTCTAGGGATTAAAAATGCAAAGCCAAGCGTAATAAGTCCCCTTTAAACTTGTGTTTTCTGTCCTGTCATCACAGATGAGGATGCTTTCACCATTCAGCACCAGAGCACAGGGAAATGCCTGAGTGCAAGGGGTCCAGCAAACCTGAGCCTCGCCACCTGCAACTCAGCCAGCAAGTCCCAACAGTGGAAGTGGGGTTCAGGTCACCGGCTCTTCCATGTGGGGACATCGCTCTGCATGGCGCTGGACGTCAGTTCCAAGATGTTGACTATGTTCGACTGTGGCTCCAACATCCTGTTATGGTGGCGCTGTTTGGACGGAGCTGTTTACACTGTTTATCAGATGGGCCTGGCGGTCAACAAAGGCAAAGTAGCGCTCAGTCGGGAAACTAATGACACTTGGGTAAGAGGAGAATCCCAAGACAACATCTGCCAGAGGCCATACCGCGGTAAGTGTGGATTCCTTTCTCTTATCTAAGAGACAGAATTGCTTACATGGACTGGCTATTTTCTTTTCTTTTTTTTTCTGAATAGTGCTTCAGGAAGTCATTTGTCAAGAAATTAGTTAAAGTCAGCTTGTGCTTCTGTTGTGTTCACTTCTTGAACTAAATGTGAAAACAGTCCAGGCTTGTAACATATGACACCTCTGGCTCTCGTGTCACCTGACCATACAAATTCTGGTCCCTTTTAAACACATCCTGTCAGCTTAATTGTTGTCAGGCCTCTCAGTTATTGCTTCTTTGTGCTGGGCAACAACACAGGGTGTCAAATTCCAGGTGTTCAACTTGCTCTGAAAACGTAGAGTCTGCCTGTTCTGTTTCCTTTGTTTGTCGTTGTGGTCGTGCATTCATCTGCAGCATGTCTGCAAGGTGCACACCACCGTAACGCAGACTTTTACTTTCTTTTCTTGCGTTCATTCCTGTTTTGATACACATTCCACCGAACACTGCAAGGTTAAAGAAATATTCAGGTAGTGACTAAATGTTTAGCCATAACATTCTAAATAACTGTGTGTTATTAGAACAGTTTAAGCTCTTGATTAAGGACACTGAAGCTTATGCAAGAAGAGGAGGTGCTCTAGAAGTACTAGAAGATGCAAGACCAACCAGGCCTGTTCAACTGCTGCATGTGACCCTCATATTTGAAACCGAAGAACATCTTGTTTATTGTCATTTTTCATGTCTGCAGTAACATTTAGAGAGAAGTTCTTCACCAAAAGGTCCATTATCATGTGTTCAGATGCATTTTGAGCCAATACAGGAAAATTAGTTTGAGTGCAGAGAGCATGAATATTAAATTCAATCACAATGATGATGCAGACTGAGTTGAAGATGCACTTACATGCTACGTTTAGCATTTAACTGAATCAAAACTCCTTTCCTGGGATTTTGTTTCTTTTCTGTCACTGAAGCAATAAACAAAGTACAATTTTTGCATCGTCTTTGATTTCAGTTTCTGCACAGACTTGTTGGGGGTGCAGGAAGGAAGAAAGATGTTGGCTTATAAACCAGCCTAAACTCCCCTTCTTCACATTCATTTATTTATCAGCATACAGGATTTGATCTAAGGAGTAGGATGAGCTGTCTATATTGAGAGCTTACGTTTGATTGTGTGTATTATTGTAAGAAGAAGGTGCTTTGGTGTTTGCAGGAGGGCATCAAATTTCATCTCATCCGTCACTGCTGTGAGATGATTTACGAGTCGTCGAAATGAAACGACTACCACGGGCTTGAAATAGATCTTTGACTTTGTTCACTTCTTCTCTCGGTGCAGTCATCCATACCATGGATGGGAACTCTGCCGGCAGCCCCTGTGAGTTCCCCTTCAAGTTCAATAACAGCTGGTATCATGGATGCCTCCCCGATGCAGAATTCCCTGGAATGTCCTGGTGTGCCACCTCCTCAGACTATGACCAAGACAAGAAGATGGGATACTGTCTGAAACCTGGCACGTTGTATTTTTATTTACTTGTAGTTTTAATGGTTTAATGTTTTTTAATTGTTTCTTTATTCACCAAGCCACTAACATATTTATTTTTGAGAGCATTTAAAGCAGAAAAAAAACATTTTGTGTGGTCATTTCCAAATGATGTCATTGCACAGTTTAACCAACAAGGTGAGGTCAGCTCCATTAATAGTTAGCACTGTCTGCAGCACATGTAGCAGAGTAGCGGTATAACTTTAGACTCATATTATATATAAAGAATATATTCTTATATCAACATCAAAATATTTACCCTATTTAAAAAAGTTACCCTAATAATCTTTTTGTATATTGTTATATTATATTAATAGGTCACGTTCATGATATTAATGACTTAAACATTATTGTTGCACATAAATGTGTCCAAGCTTAAAACCACTTTTCTTTGTTAATATTGAATATCCGAAGCGACATGAAACACAAACTGTTGATACTGATACTGATGTCGTGTCTTTGACTTTGCAGAGGAGGGCTGCCACACTCTGTTCACCGGTCCAGACGGCGATTCCTGCTATGAGTTTGTCATCAATAGTGCGGTGACCTGGCACGAAGCTCTGGATTCGTGTCGCAGTCAGGGAGCCGATCTGCTTAGTTTCTCTGGCCCTGATGAGCTCAATTCTACAATCTGTAAGACTGACTTACTACTACTACTACTATTACTGCGGCTACTTCCGTAATACAATTAAAAAACACAAAAGTTAAAAAAATAAGTACATTTACAACAAAAATTGCAATAATGGTGACATGAGTAAGCTTGAGATTTTGATTTTAAAAGAATTATAAATAAGTAATGACAAAAATGATTCTTGTTGTCACTGTATGAGCAGGCCTGTGCTTCTCAAGGTCCTGAAATATTAGTCACACAGCCTGGAAATTAAAAAAAAGAAAACCCACACAAATACACTTTTTCTACCCTTTGTCAGTCAGAACTAGTCCTTCTAAAACAAACGTGTCTTAATGTGAATAGTTTCTTTCTCCTTACTTCATCACTCTGTCTTTTATTAGTTTATTAGTCTGCTTCTCCTACTTAGTGTTCCTTGTGTGACAGGCGTACAGAAAGGAAAATAATCTGTGAACGACCTGCAAACTTTCAGTCTTAACAGGTCCTGGGATTTTTGTTTTTACTTTTTTTATTTCTGAATTTTCCAAGTATGATGTCATAGAAGCCACATATTTTTCATTTCCTCAATTTGGTTTTTTATGTCCTTCGCTTCTTAATCGTCATACTGTGGGATTTTCAGTGGATGATTACAAAAGAGTGAACTGTAAAATGTTTGCTTATACAACCCTATTTCCAAAAGAGTTGAAGCACTGTGTAAAATGATGTACATTAAAAAATTGAATTTAAGGGTTTGCAAATCTCACAAAATCTTACTTGCATGCAATCTTACATGCAACTGGATGCATGTGATCTTCAGACCATCTTTTTTGGGATTGAGATTATATCTAAAGAGTAAATTAAACAGCTGTGGAGGCTTACAAGTTTCACCTTGATGATTGAAACTGCATTAGACTTACAATTTCCTTTATTACATTTACTTGTCCTGTGTGCTGTGGCGTTGCATTGTGCAGTGTTGAACGGCCTTCGCAGAATGCCTGAGAAGATGTGGATCGGCCTTCACCAGTTAGATACTTCTCAAGGATGGCAGTGGTCTGATGGCTCCCCCCTCTCCATGTTACGCTGGGAAAAAGGTAACAGTGAATATCAATGTATCTTTCACTTGTTACTTACTACTCATTCTCTCTGAGAACTGTGCTGCACATGTTCACATTTTGCAGCCTCGTTTGTAGGCATTGTTTCCACAAAACCAGAATAACACAGTTTCACTTGCCAGAAACACCTGGTCCTCTCATCACACTAAATCTTGCATCAACGCTGCGTTTCTGCTCGTCTATGAAAGGGAGCGTTGGTGTCGGTCAGAGAAACAATGAAACTAGTGTTGTGAAGAAACCCACTGTGCCACACAGTGTGGCACTGGGACTGCTAATGTTGTTGAATGACCCATTTATAGTACTGAGTAATGCCTGCTAGCTTTTGTAATATGTATTTCTTCTTAACAAGAGCAAGCATGAATGTAGCATGAAGTATATTGCAGTCATTTAGCTTTCTATTGATATAAACTTTGTTGTTGCTCTCATCAACAAGATTGTGCTGGATCAGAGAACTTTGAACCTCTATGTAAAGCACAGTTGATATGCTAAGCTTTGAATGATACCTACATCTCTTGTCCTTCTTACAGTCACTATGCATTTTTATTGATATTTGTGTGGTTATATATTTAACAGGAATGCCCTTCACCTCCATCATCATTCAGTCAGACTGTGGAGTCCTGAACTCTAAGAACAACTATGAAACAATGGCGTGTAACAGGCGGCTGCCATACGTCTGCAAGAAGAGAGTCAATGCCAGTGAGACAACAACAACAGGTGAGCTGGCTGCTGACGCTCAGCAGTTACACTTCTATTGAGTCATACTTACAAAAAGAAAAAAGAAAAAAGAGAAAGCGCCGATTTGGTTCACCACATGTACCGCAGGGCTTGTTGCAGCAGTCTGGATTTGGGTCTGGTTTGGGGCTCTTTGTTGCGTTTCTTCCCCCGCTTTCTTTCATCGCTTTCCTGTCTAAATCTTCACTGTTCTATCAAGGTAAAAATAATGTGCTAATCCTAATGGCCCTGCTAAGCTGTGCTGATACGCAGTAATGCTTTTGAGATGAATTCTAATGTTAGCATGCTAATAAGTTTACAATAACAATGCTAACAAGTGTTCTTAGTTTAGTTTGTCAGCTTGCTAAGGTCTCAATAACAGAGGCCTAGAGACCTGTTGGCAACTATCTGGCAACCACTACATGCAAAAAAAAACCCTGGTCCCAACTGACCAGGGGTTGCAGCAGGTATACAGCGCTGCACCGAAGATCTTTTCGTGATTGCTTTGACTGCTAGCAGCTTGCCACGGTTGCTGATCGTTTGTGTGGAAGGCTTAATCAGACTGCAAACAGTCTTTAAAGTACTTCTCAGACATCGAAAAGTATAATGCAAACTGGAAATGGACAACATTTGTCTTCAAAGTCAAAGCTGAACCTTTTTAAATGTGCTTGTTGCAGTGGGGAAGTGTTGTAGAGTTAATGGCAAGCATCTGAAGACAACTCGGCATCTTCCAACTGTTGGCAGCTAAAGCAATCACAATCTGTTTTCGGTGCAGCACCCTCTTCGTAAACATTTTCACCTGGCGACAGCCCAGAAGCTTTATGAACATCTGCCAAGCCAATAGTCAGCAAGTGTTTGCAGACACGTTGGTGTTTTTTATGCAAATAATGGGTGAACACAGCAATCTGCTAGCAACCAAAGCAATCATAACATTTTTAGTGCATTTCACTAAGCAGCTGGCAGCAACCTCAAGCATCCATTCACCAACAGATTGGGGAATATACATTCTTCCTTAACGTAATACAATAATACAATAAGGTTGAGCCTCTTCTGTCACTTTTTTCTCACAAAACCTTTTCCTTTTTTTTCTTTCAAATTAATGGTTTAAGGATAATACAGCACTGTGGATGTTGTACAAAATATGAAGCCCTCTAAGTCAAATTGTCTTGATCTAAAACGCCCAAATCCTCTCAAGGCTTCTGTGTGACTTGACTTCTCTCTACAGATTCTTTTGTCTATAAGGAAACGTTGTGTAAGGATGACTGGGTGCCATGGAATGGACTTTGTTACAAGTTGATGGAGCAGCCAAAGAACTTCAGCGCTGCCCAGGAACAGTGTAAAGCTGCGAACGGAGTTTTAGCCAGTTTCCACACAATTGACAGCAAAGAGATGATCAGCACTAATTTCCACGGAGGTAAAACTGTCCAAGTTTCTCTTGTGTTATAAATAATTTTATAATTAATACATTAATAAGCTCTAACATGTTCTCCTTCTCTCTATTTATGTACAACATTTATTTATTTATTTTTTTAATAGAGCCATAGAGTTAGTACTGAAGTATCGTGATTTACACAATACTGCCTTATTTTTGATGAGAATGATTTCCAGGTCTATGCTTTCACTGTTCGAGTTAAATTTAAACAAAGGCTGAAATTGAAAATGTTTGCATGTGTGTAACTGCTCATCAGATGGCAAGACTTTAGACGTGTGGATCGGTCTGGTTGGTGTCGGCGCGAACCCCACCGTCTTCAACTGGACGGACGGAGCACCCATCACCTTCACTTACTGGGCTCCATCACAACCGGTCCAGCCCACTTCGGATACCAGCTGTGTCTCCTACACTGGAGAGGTGTGTGTGTGTGTGTGTTGGTGTAACACATATCCACTGTACTCAGGCCTTGTGTGAACGTTTGCGTATGTACTGCCAAGAGCATTACATTTGCCCTGTTTGAGGTCTTACAGAAAGGCACGCTGTCTGTTTTTCCACAGTTTCATAGTTGGCGGGTTGAGGATTGCACACAGATGCTGCCCTTCATGTGCCAGAGGAAAGGAGAGGTCAATGAATCAGCAGCACAGGTCGGATGTAGCTCGAAAGATGTGAGTATTCTCACAACAAGCAGTATTTTACATTTCCTATTAAATGTGTGGTGAGATACTTCTACGCCTCCACACCAGCAATTAAATTTCATATGTTAGAAGGATGTAGAACCCATGCATATGTTTGGCGGTGTTATAACGAGAGCTTACTGTAAGAGTCAGATGATTTTTATGGCGCTATGGAGTCATAAAGGAGTTGAGAAGCAGATGTCTAGCTCTATTGGCAGCTGTTGCGGATAGAAGCAAATAGATTTGTAAACTGAAAACAAAACTGTAATCCTTGATGGTGGGGGGGGGAAACACTCATGTGACTGTTGACAAGAAATCCCGTTGCAAAAAACAGCATGCATGTCATAACTTGAATTGTGAAAGAGACGTAGTTCTAGCTTGCAAAATTTGACTGTTTTCAACTGACCAGGGTTGGAAGAGACATGGAAACTCCTGTTATAAAGTGAACACAACGCAAGTGTCCTTCAAGGACCATTGCAGCATCACCATAAGAAACAGGTAATCAAAAGGGTTTCTGTTATCAGTCCAAAAGATGACCTACATTACATTTCTGTGGTTTTGCAGTTAAAGAAACTCATTCACATTTGACTGTTCTTTCCAGGTTTGAGCAGGCCTTTATTAACAGTCTGCTTCAAGAGACGACAGGCAAGGAAACTCAGTATTTTTGGATAGGGTTGCAGGACATCAACAGCACCAGGGAGTACAAGTGGGTGAGGGCAGATGGGTCAATGGATGTGGCAACATACACCAACTGGGGCTGGTTTGAACCAGGTATGAAGACTTATGGCTAATGGCTAAAGTATCTGTATATAAATTGTTTAAGGAGCTTGGAAAGAAAAGCATCTGGAATTCTTTGAGTTGCTTGAAGACCCTGGCTGATTGGGACCCACACCCACTTTCACACCTTGGCTCATGTGATTAGGTAGAGGCTCATCAGGGGGTCCTTTGTTCCTCTTTGGGGGGAAACTCCCACTGGGTTTAAATCTGGGACTCTCCACCATTGACCCTTAGAACTGAAGAAGCTTCTTGGATGAGAGGTGAAACGTTTTCAAGCAACTCAAAGAAGTCCAGATGCTTTTCTTTCCAAGCTCCTTAAACTATGATGACCTGTATGACTGAGAACCTTCACAGACATATCTGTATATAAAATGCTATAGCAGACTATAGTGTTACAACACACTGTATATAATTCTGAACCTCTGATAAGCTATTCAGAGAAATGTCTGTGCACCTCAGAATACTCACTAACATGCAGTCATATCATAATAAAAAAAATGATCTAGTCCTTAGCATGCCTTAAAATGAGTACATTGACTTGTAGAACCACTTTTAGCAGCAGTCACTTTGAAGTCATCATTATCTGACTTTACCAGTCTGTCATGTTGGTGAGGAGGAATTTTGGCCCATTCTTCTTAACAGCATCGCTTCAGGTCATTGAGGTTTGCAGGCATTTGTTCATACACAGCAGTCTGAAGGTTCCACCCAGCATTTCAATCAGGTTGAGGTGTGGATCTTATCGGGGCATTGCAACATCTTGAGTCTTTTCTTTTTCAGTCATTTTGTTGCAGATTTGCCTCTCTGCTTTGGATTGTTGTCCTGCTACATAATATTATTTTGGGATAAGCTGTAGCTGTTGGACAGTTGGACAGATGTCCTCATATTTGACTCTAGATACTTTGATATACAGAGGCGTTCACGATTGACTCAATGATTGCTAGCTACTCAGGTCCTGTGACTGCAAAACAAGCCCAAGTCATGACCCCTCCACCACCGTGCTGACAGTTGGCATGAGGTGTTCTGTTGATGTGCTATGTTTGGTTTTCACCAAACATGGTGCTTTGGATCATAGACAGATATCTTCACTTTGGATTTGTCTGTACACAGCAGATTGTTCCAGAAATCTTGTGGTTTGTTCAGCCACACTTATTTAGTCTTTTTCTAATTGTACAGGCATAAACTGAGATCTGTAGAGTCTGAGCTCATGCAACAGTTGCTTCTCTAACATCATTGCTGATGACTTTCCTCCTTGACATTCTGCTAATACACACCTGAATGCTTCAGACCTGCAAAGTGAAAAAACTTCTGCTTTTATAGAGGTGCTCATACTGGCTGATCATCAGTTAAACAAGTGCATTTGATTAGTAGCACCTGGCTGCTGCTTACCCTCCTAATTACTATGGAAGTAGTAAGGGTGTAATTTGCCATTATTTTTTCCTTGCACTGCTTCTGGCTTGATTTTGGTGACTGTAAAGATAAATGATATAAATCCCTATTGGGATTTATATCATTTATCCTATTGTTTAACAAATGAAGACCCAAGTAACTTAATGGACTGCTCCACAACAATATGTCATAACATCAATGAACTGGTTATCGTAACAGGCAAAATCTACGTAATAAATGTCACTTTTAGAGGTTGAATTTCATTTTGCTTCATTTTCTTTATAGATCGGCAAGGAGGGTGTGTTGCAGTTTCCACTGCAAAGCCTTTGGGTAAGTGGGAGGTGAAGAACTGCACTCTCTTCAGGGCCGGCACCATCTGTAGAAAAGACCTCATTATACCTCCTGCCCCAGAACCAGAACCAAACCTTAATGCATCGTGTCCTAATGGCTGGGTGTCCAGGCCAAACATCAAATACTGCTACAAGGTGTGTGTATGTGTGTGTCTCTTTAAACAGCACCATTAAGAGATGGTTCTTTTGTTTTGGTTTTGTTTTTTGGCAAAAGTGAAAATGGTTGTAAGTAGGAGTGGCAAAAGCACTGCACTGGTTTTACATTTTAAAGTTTTTTTACAAGGCTTCAAGATCATTTCTCCTGAAAGGAAGTAATATGTAGTTCGGTTATAGCTGAACTGAGTTTTTTCACAATCTACACCATCTAAGCTGTTTTAAATTCTTCTTTCACCTTGTCAGGTGTTTCATGAAGAAAGGTTGAGCAGGAAGCGCTCCTGGGAGGAGGCCATGAGGTTCTGTCAGGCTCTAGGAGCCAATCTTCCCAGTTTCACAAACTTGGATGAAATGAGAGCCCTACATTTCATTATGAGAGAGACTATCAGGTAGGCACACAATCAACACAAGTTGTGTTTCCTGTTATACCAGTAGCAGAGCACTACTGTCATAGATCATTGTCACGAGAAGTGTGACATCATTTATGGAAG
The DNA here is from genome assembly GCF_001858045.2 of Oreochromis niloticus. Taxonomy (NCBI): domain Eukaryota; kingdom Metazoa; phylum Chordata; class Actinopteri; order Cichliformes; family Cichlidae; genus Oreochromis; species Oreochromis niloticus. The sequence continues at coordinate 14,604,128 of NC_031965.2, forward strand.
TCACAAGTCAAGCATAGTTACATACAATACTATCTGAACTATTGTATACCAGCAGAAAGAAATGTATTTAGTTTTTGACACACTGAAGAAAAAAAAATTGCCCAAATTGAATTATTTTTAAAAAAAAGAGCAAATGAGGTTTCAAAATTGTGAAAAATGAGCATCATTCTTCGCTCTGGATTTCTCTGGGGTTGTGTCTGTTAAGTAATTGTAGGATCTTTTGTAGGATTGTAGGTGACTGTTTTTGTGAATTGGCCCTCTATAAATAAAACTGGCTGCTGAAACCAGCAGGATAAAGCCCGGTGAGAGCTGGCTCACCAGTAATAGCAGATTGTCTGTAAATCCCATCTTAGTTAGTGAAAATTTCCCAGTGTAAAGTCATTATTAAAGAGACAGGTGTCAGCGTGGCTCTTCCCAAAACCAGTCTGCTCTGTATTCATACAAAATTTATGACCAGTTGCAGGAAAAAGGCAAATCTGTATAATCAGGCCCCATCTTTTCCTAAAGACCTCATAATACTGGATTATCCCAATAGAGCACTTAGTTCTCAGACTGCTGGCTCCCTTGCGGCTCCTTGAGTTAACGGTAGAATGGAAGGCAGAGACTTCAGCATTCACATTGCTGGGGTTTTGCCCAAACACTGTAGGGTCTTTACCCTACAATATAAAATGTGTGAGCCAAATATTGTGAATTGGCGCTATATAAATTTGAATTAACTGGCTAGTTAACCATATGCTGCAAAAATGTTATTTGTAGTAGCTCAAGTTAAACTAAAGCTAAAGTGGTGTAGCATTTATAACAGTTATATTGTTAATGGCTTGGTCATGCTGAAGAATCTGTCCTTCTACAGTTTTCTGTTTTTCTAACATGCACAATGTGTCAAACTCATGTCTGATAGTGTGATTGTTGGCAGGAGTCTATGGAACTTTCCTGTATGAACAAATCAATATTCGTTATGGCTTTAACCTTCATACACACTTCAAACAAAAGAGTGTGTATGGGAGGTGGTGGGGTGTGTACCGGCAGCCTTTTCTTTATCGGACTGGCACATCTAGTCGCTTTAACGAGGAGACGACTTGTAAACATGCTGCTTCGTCTTCGTGGGAGCAATACCTAAGAGTTCAAACTTGTCTCTTTCCTCACATAAACACTGAGCGCACTCAGCTCGAGCATTAAAATAAACACATACCATCTCCCGTCTCACATTTCACACGTTGCAGTTGAGTCAGCGAGGGGGGAGAAATAAAAGCTTATGTGAAACTTATGTCAAACTGTCTTAATGTTTAATTCTAATTATTATCTTCTTACTTGAAAGAAGGCTGGTTGAGTAACACAGTATGCTCCTGTTCTTGCAGTAATAATCGGTACTTCTGGGTCGGCCTGAACAGGAGAAACCCCGCAGATCGCTCGTGGCAGTGGAGTGACGGCCGGCCTGTGAGTATCCCGGCTCTAAACACACGTATACCAATTTTTGTAAAATCTGGCAGAGTGCTTCATATCATGTTTGTATCCTTGTCTCATGTTTGTGTCTTTAATAGGTATCTCTAGATATTTCATACAGAAATTTCTACGAAGAAGATGCGTACGATCGGGACTGCACTGCATTCAAGGTGGGCCACTAAACGGAGACTTTTAATAAAGATGGAAACATTTGGCTTACAAAGTTTTGTGCATTTTATAGTCTGTAGTCTCTCTTCTTTCTCTTACAAAAGCTCTGCATTAAAAGTTTTTTCATGTTGTCAGACACAAACATGTTTTTTTCTTCTCAAACAGACAGTGCATATGATCTGTGATGTCAGAATTGTGTTGCCGTTTTTTGTTCATTATTGGTGATGTTCGTGCAAAACCCATCTGTGTCCTCAGACAATGAAGAACAGCTTGAAACACGTGTTTTACTATCTGCTGCACGACTTGTCTCCCATACCTTTCTACCCCAGACCCTTTCATTGTGACGCGCAGCTGGAATGGGTCTGCCAAATACCTCGAGGTGAGCTTATATCTGTGACCAATGATGTATAGTCTGTGTGTGCACCAAATAAAGCCTGGTACTGGTTTGGGAAGAGCTCAAATCGCTCATTAAGCTAATTAACAGGAATTTGGAGATCCACAAAGTGAATGAGTCATTTGTACAGCAGTGATGCCTCCGTATAATTAAAAAACCTGATGGACTTGACCGTAAATCTACTTGAATACTTTGTTTGATGTCTCAACAGGAGTGACACCGAAAACGCCAGAGTGGTACAATCCCGGTAATGCCCTCATCATCATCTGTTCAGTGTGACTGCATCTGTCATTAGTCTGACTTTTTTTTTTTTTTATTCAACTTTTCTTTTCTCAGATCATCTTCTGACTAAATGCCACATGTGTTGTAACATTAGAGTTGTTTGTGTTGTTTTTCAGATGGGCATCATAACACGTCCACCTTTGTGGATGGAGCAGAGTTTTGGTTTGTTAATAAGCCACGGCTCAGTTTTCAGGAGGCGAGGCTCTTTTGCAATTCTGAAAACGGTACACTGGCGGCTCCAACCAACGCCGATGCTGCTATGAAAATCCAAAATGAAATGCATACAGTAAGTGGCACACTATTACAAGTGGCAATGTGTAACGCTCAAAACAACATCATCAGAAACGTTTGATTGAAGTTTTGATTAAAGCCTATTTTATTTTGAAATATTGAACTGTTTATTTGAGACAAGCCTAACAAGAGCAGCATTCTCATTTCTTTTTGCTGTCCCTTGAGGTCCTGTCATAACATTGATGTTGAGGATGAGGTCCTGACTTTGACTGGGCCGTTGCAACACATTGATTCTTTTCTGTTGTGGATTTGCTGCTCTGCTTTGAAGCGTTGTCCAATTGTTTGACCCGTTTTGGGCCAACTGAACAAGGCTGTTAGAGACACGGTGTCGCATTTAACTCTAGAATACTTTGGTATACAGAAGAGTTCATGGTCAACTCACTGACAGAAAACCGTGCTTGACAGTTGGTGTGTTTATGGTGCTGTGGTTGTTTTTCACCAGATGTGAATTCTGGCTCTTCTGTCCAAAGGTCATTTCCCCCAGATGTCTTGTGGTTTGTTCAGATACAGCTTTGCAGTCTTAAACTGTATTTCGCTGTTCTGCCAGCACCTGTCTGCTACTTACACTCTTAAATGCTACAGAGGCAGTAAGGTTGTACTTAGTTCTTCTTCATTTTAAGCAGATATTGGTATGAATCAGCAAGTTTTGTTGGGCAGGGAAAAAATTTGTGCTGGAAGTTTCCTGATTCTAGTTATTTCATCCAGTCAAGCTTGAGTAGGCTTTGACTGCACATAAATTGTCTATGCAGAGAACTAAATAAGGATCACATTTGCTGAAATACAACCTTGAAACCTCTGTTTTTGTTTTTTGCTTTGTTAAGATTTTTCATAATCATCATTTATAAAATCTAACTAATAATAAATGGGCAGCTAACAATGAAGAAGTCTGACCACAAGAGGAATTCTTCCCACAATATTCAGGTTGCGAAAAGCTGACAGTAAATGGATAACAATATGAATGACAAATCTTCCAGCACTAAAACGGCAAAAACGAAAATGACTCATTTATGGAGCACAACATACAGTTAGCTACTCACAATTAAACAGAAGTGTCAACACTTTTTTTTATTTATTTAGAGAAAAAGGGGGCATAAGTCCTGTTAACCTGTAACAACTGTGATACTTGCTTCTAATAAAAGATATATGAAACAGAAGTGTCAACATCATACTTCTTAGATACATACTTACTAAACACAGTATGGAATATAAGTCACCTCAGACGTTGATACCAACAATTTCAATTGTGTGAAACTTAAACCTGCATGTTTTAAACAGATATCAGGTCAGAACCAAAGCTGGTGGATTGATATGACACAGCCTGGACGCATATTCCCTATGACGTAAGCCAGTCACACACACACCTTTTTGAACTTTGAACTTGTATAGATGTGGTAAAATATGATACTGAGATTCATTGAAATTCTGTTTGTTTTAGGTACAACTCTATGTACTATAACCATTTATTTCCCCTGGGTAACTGCACCTACATCACTTCTGAAAGTGTCTTTCCCGGTGAGTAAACACCAGAGAGTTTGTGTAAGGCTGAGAATGATTAAGGTTTTAAATTCAATTCGTTGTTTGAACAGAAATAACGAGAGTAACTGAGTAAATGAAAACTTCTACGCTCATATTGTGCTGAGGAGCAAAGAGAAATCATATCAAATATTTACCTGCTAAAAGTTAACTATTGTGTTAAAACATCACTTTGCTTTTAGTGCAATGAAATGATTGACTTTAAAAAAAAAACAAAAAAAACCAGTGAAAACACGTTTCAGCCAAATTACATAGTCCATGAGTGACTTCTTGCTTATTCTGTCCTTACAAAGAGCTGTGTGGTACACTTAAAGTCACTACTTCGAACTCTTATACACATCTTATACACATTTACTGTCCTATTTAAACTTGCAGACTCTGACCAGTGCTCACGGAGGTTACCGTTTGTGTGTGAAAGAGTGAACACCACATTAGTGGAGAAAAACCCCCTGGAGCCTCAGCCTGGAGGACTGCCCTGTGGAAAGGAATCTGTCCCCTTCAGAAATAAAGTCTGACACATTTATTACATAATAGTTTAAAAACTCCTGTTCTTATAATCTTTTTCTTACAAGTCCTAAGTGATTAAGAGAGGTTAAAAATGAGGAAGCAATGATAGTTTATATTTCAGGAAAAAATCCCATAGAAGAAAGTAAAATCAGATTTTAATGTTATGTTTTAATGTTAATGCTTCGTTTAATGCTTGAGTGATAGAACGTTGCTTGTAAAATTATTTCTGATAATGTGGCTGTTTAGCCAGCAGTATTTTATTTATAGATTAGTAACCCAGTGCCTGAGTTGCGCTAATGGCATTTTCTGCTGTAGTGATTATGATGCCGGTGTCCTTTTGCAGTGCTACACGCTGATGAAGAATTCAAAACCTTTTAACTTCAAGGGTGCCGACGAGGAATGCCAGACGGTAAAAGGAACCTTGGTCACCATCTCTGATCAGGTGGAGCAAGGTGAGAACGTTAACATGCTTCGCATGACGAGCTTAAATATATTTGTTTGACAGAGTTTTGTAGTTTATGAGACGCGTGACGGAAGTCCCCAAGAGTGTAAATGTGCACTCCACGGTGCGAAATATTCTAGAATTCATATGTGTAACAAATGTGTGTTTCAGATTTCATCAACACCCTCCTGATGGACACAAAAGACATGAACAAAACATGGATTGGTATGAAAATCCAGAACAGCGAAGCTTCATGGATTGACAAGTCCAAAGTGAACTACTTAAATTTTAACCCTCTGCTCCTGGGCATGCACAAGGTCGTGGCTTTTCATGTAAGTAAACTGCTTCAGCTGATATCTCTTTTAGGCACGCTCCATATTTGACAGAAGCATGTATTTGTACAGTTATGAACCATGACTGCATTATCATAATACACCCAAATCTCCAACTAATTATTTTAATGCAAACTTAAGATGAATTATTTGCTTTGTGTCTTTCTTGATAGCCATGGGATCTGGAGAGTTTGGATTTGTGCGTGTTCATGCTCCATAACCCCAAGTCTGACATGCTGGGTACCTGGGACTACACCAGCTGCACAAAGATGCTAAATGTGGCTGTTTGCCAACACTATGCAGGTGAATCTCTACTCCTGTCACTTTATTATCCAAATTTCATCCAAAACATGCATGTTTATCCTGAGATTTATTTTTATGAGTGCTTAACTCATGAACTTTGATGTATCTGATATGATAAAATCCTGATAAATGAGCAGCAAAAACTGCACTAGGGCTCTTTTTAGAATAGTAGTGTAGGGGTTAATGTTGTTAACCGAGACATCCATGGAGCAGAAAAAAACTTGGACCTTCCTTGCATGTCGTTTCCCATCGCTCTCGCCTATAATTTCTTCTCAAATCTCTACAGCAATCTCTCCATTAAAAGACAAAGTGCAAAGCAGATACATTTCTGTGTAACAATGGCACAGAGAATCAGGTCTCTGGCACACCTGTCATGAGATGATAAAAGACGCGTATCATTTCTCATTTCAGATAAGCTAGAGGAGCCACAGGTCCCCACGAAGCCTTTCGTTGTCAATAACCACACCGTGCTGCTGCTTGTCAAAAATCTCACCTGGTCTGAGGCGTCAGAGGAGTGCAAAAAAAACGACATGGAACTGGCAAGCGTGGCTGATACCTACATGCAATCCGTCCTCACCGTGCACGTGAGCCGTGCAAAAACACCCATGTGGATTGGACTCTTTAGCGAAGATGTAAGTGGACCAAAAGGGGCTTCTGTTTGAACTCATCACTTGTTCAGTCCTTAAAATGATTTCCTGTCTCTTTTGCACTCAGGACGGGAACCACTACCACTGGACTGACCAAAGTCACACTGTGTTCAGTCGCTGGTCTTCTGATGTCACTAGTGGCCAATGCGTTTACCTGGACACTGATGGCTTCTGGAAAGCCACTGAGTGTGAGGACAGTCTAGGAGGTGCTATCTGCCACAAACCAAGCAGTAAGTGAGGATATAGTAATGGCTGCACATCAGTGCACAAAGCAAGGTCCAAAAAAACATAGATTAGCGAGTTTGGTGTGGAACAACTTGACTGAAATGCACAGAATCCCAATTTAAACGTGACAGGACACCTTTGGGATGAATTAGAGTGGAGACTGTGAGCCAGGCCTTTGCTGTACAACATCAGTATCTGAGCTCACAAATGCACTCAGGGAATAATGGTCACAAATGTTCTGGAAAGCCCACAAGACCTGAAGCTGTTATAGCTGCAAAGTGTTTGCCGACAGTATATTAAACACTATGGATTAAGGATGGGATGTCACTCAAATTCATATGCATGTGAGGGCAGATGAGCGAACACTTTAGCGATATAGTGTAGCTTCTAGACATTAATATAAAAATCATTTGTTCCTGATTTCTTTGGCTGCAAAGCACTTTCTTCCTAATTTCTCTAGAAACGATAATTATCCTTTAACATCCTTTGCTGTTTAATCTCGTGGTATCAAAGCTTTTATCTATTTTTCTTGTAAGGCATCGTTACGCCATTTGTTTTTTGTCTTTGTTTTTTTTACAGAGCACAAAATCCCTACACATAAGGATGATTCAATGAAGTGCCCCCATAAAAAAAATGGTCCAAACTGGATCCCCTGGAAGAATAATTGCTACTCATTTCAGCTGGTTGGCTCCAGATGGGAGTCGTATAACCGAGGACGTATTGAGAATATCTGCAAAAAACTTGGTAAGAATTTGATAATATTAGTCACACGCCGTTCTTCAGCATGGCTGAAGTTACTAATGATGGTGTGTATATATGTTTCAGATGCAGGTGCAGACATCCTGACTATCCGAAATGCACAAGAGAACGAGTTTATAAAGAGCCAGCTGCTGCCCTTTGAGTCATTGGTTCAGTTTGTATGGCTGGGACTGTTCAAGGATAACAATGGTGGGTATGAGTACCTGTGCTTAGTAGATGTTTTATTTTCAGTTGTCTTGTTACCAAAGCTCTTGGGAATTGACCCTTTTTTTTCTCCTCTAAGACAAATGGGTCAGTCACACCAGGGCAAAGAAAAAAAATGGGAATATCTTTGTGACTAGAAAAAATTGGAGGTGGCCCAATCATTGGATTGAATTTTTTTTGCATTTGGTGACTGATTACAAGGAGTTTCAGCAATGAGCTGGTTGCCCACACACTGAGCTTGCCACACTCTCTGAGAGATCATGTTTGATCGCAAGTTGATTGTGCAGGTCGCCCAGAGAGAAGCAACGTTTCCAAATAATCGTGGCCCAACTTGGGCCGACTGCATTCTATCTCAGACAGATTGGTGAAGGTTTTTAATAACTGACATCGAATTTATACACACAGATTACCAACATGTTGCAATCAATCTGAGTCAGTCCAACCCAGTGAGAGCGACTTATTTACAATGTGACTCTTTACAATGGGGCACCAGAATCAGCGGTTGTATTGTGGTTGAATTCCAATATAAAGGCAAGGCTACTGAGTCCCTAGGTCATTTGCAGTTACATCACCATTCTTTATCAATCAGTAACGATTGTGGAGGAATTTCTGAGTTTCTGTTTCAGATGTGTGAGGTTTTCACTCTGTGCATGTAGACTGTAACAGATTCGCTGTTTTAACTGATTTATCACAGTTATCATAAACAGATTGCATGTAATTGCCAACTTAACCCTATTCAATTACAAACTGATATCAGTCTGTTGCTGTCTTGACACACCAAAGCTGCTTTAAAGAAGGGACACTGACTGCAAGTGGTTGCAGACTTGGTTCCTGATTTTGAAGCGGCAGTTTTAAAGACAATGAGATTGCATTTTTTTTTATTGCACAAGGTCACAATGATTTTGATTGTGCCACGATCTCCGACCACTGTTTAGTGTGACTGAAGGACTAGGGAAAACAGAAGGAGAATGTATTCATTTTTGTGTTTTTTGTCTGTTTACAAGTAAATTTCTTGAAAAACTAACTTGCCAAGCCAGAAAAATCTGATCCTGTAATAGCAGCAGCCTAATGTTGCCCAGTGTTTTACATACTATACAGACACTGACAATAGGTCCTATTGTGTTTGTGTATGTGCCAGAGTTAACAGTGATTGTCTTTTGCCGTAGATAACCAGACAAGGTGGTATGATGGCACAAATGTGCAATATTCCAACTGGGCGAAAGGCCGACCAAATTTAGAAAACCCATTCTTAGCCGGTCTCACGACTGATGGCACGTGGATTCTCGTCGCAAACAAAGAGCTACACCCCATATTCAAGCAGAGGACGATTGTGAGCTGCAAGCTGGATAATGGTATAGTAAACGTCTGCATTTTAATAGTATTTGCCTGTTTCTGTTCTCATGACTAAATTGCTTAATGCTAAAAATAACACTTTATGTGTTTAATCCCTCTCCCCTAAGAATCCAAGAAAGAATACAACCAGTCAGCCAAGGATTTTCAGCAGTATGGTAACTTAACATATAGGGTTGTTACCCGAAAGTTGAATTGGTCTCAGGCTCTAGTCGAATGTGATAAGCTTGGAGGCCACCTGGCAAGCATCCATGACGTGGAGCACAACGCACACCTGAGGCTCATTTCCAAGATGGATGGCTTCCCACTCTGGATTGGCCTGTCAAACTATGCTGTAAGAACTTTTGGCAGCCAGAATCTGAGCAAAAATAATCACTTCATCATAGTAGATCCAAAATCATCTCGTTTGCACTTCACCCATTTGTTTTTACCTCTTAATAACATCCTGACATCCATAATGCTTTGTTTCTGTGTGCAGGTCAGTGGCTCACCCTATGAATGGTCTGATGGAACAAAATTTGACTACCGTCCCACCATCTCTAACTCCCAAGACACACCGAAAACCAACTGTGTTTATATAAACCCTGCTGGAGACTGGAAAAGGACCAGCTGCGATGCTATGATCGATGGCGCCATCTGTTACACCACCAATATTACCTCTTCTTACCAAAGTAAGACACTGACTTTCATAGAAAAATCTGGCACTTCTTTGGTTAAGTGAATATAATCCAACAGCACTGAATGGTTACAGTAGTGAAAACACTCAGCTTTGAATCTTTTTTGGCTTTGGGTGAAACTGTAAATTGTAAAAGCAGGACATCTACCTGTGATTTAGTTCATTTTGGTTAGTCATTAACCATTGTCTATCTTCTATTCTCCGTTTTTGTAATCAGGAGCCAAACTACAAGATGGCCCAGAAACTAATCATTGCCCTCAGGTTGATGGTAAGTCCAAGTGGGTTCAGCACAAGGATCACTGTTACGCTTTTGACATGAGCTTCTACAACTACAGACTCCACAGCATGGAACAGGCCAAGGCTCTCTGCCAGGAGATGGGTGAGTTCTTGTTTTCTGTGTAAAGAAACCCAAAAAGTCGAGCTGAGCTGAGAAGGTATTAGTGGGGATTTTGGGGGGGAACTGTAGATGAGCACTGTTGACTTCAATTTTAATAGCACTCCAGTTTTCACACAGTCATATTTATCCTTTACACCTCATACAGCAACTCTAACACAGAAAGATGCGGAGACAGGGGAGCAGGCGAGTCTTCATATACCCCTGTTTCCTGCACCCTGCCTGAGGCGGGGGGTTGGATCCGAAATCTTTGCCAGTGCATATATATATATTGACTTGACTTTGACGGTGCATTATAATAAAATATACATAAATGCATACATAATATAGCACCATAACAAAACACATGTACACACATCACAAACAGCTATTTAAAACACAAAGTATGCCCCATTCAGGGTGAGCCTCGGCAGCATTACATTTAAATTAATCATCAATACTACAGCGCAAAAACAAAAGTCTGACTTCATTTTAACATTTTTAACAATTTCTACTTGTGATCATAGCAAATAAATGGTTTTTAAGCATTCTTTAAATCCAGTTTTACTTGTTTGTTGTGTTTCCTGCTTTGGTGACAAATTTCATTCCTTTTTTTGTTTGTTTTTTTTGTTAATTGAACGGGTTTTTGCTGTGGCCTGTCTGGTAGAATATTCATGTCTGTCTTCTCTGATATTTTTATACAAAATAATTTGAATTTTTCATGTTAATTGCGGCTTTTCTTTACTGACAGATTCTCATCTACTAACCATCGAAACCAAAGACGAAAATGATTTTCTGGCCAACTACATCACTGAACACCCTCTCATCACCAGTCAAGTGTGGCTCGGCATAGATCTTGATACTCTTGATACTCAAGGTAAGAATCGCAATTTAAAATAAAAGCTGGACAGTAATATGACATTAATTCATTCTTCTTTTTTTTTTCTTTTCATTTTTGTTTGTCCTCTTAGGTAAGCCTGTATCCTGGCAGGATGGCTCCCATCTGAATTTCTCTAACTGGTCATCTACAGCCTTCACCGGGAAGAAGTCCAGGTCCCAGTGTGCCGTCATGGCGACAGGCAATGGTGGAAACTGGAATCTGGTCCCCTGCGAGAGTAGCTACAGCCGTGTTGTTTGCAAAACGAAAGCAAGTGAGTGTCACAACAGGTGTCGAGACAAACCCCAACACTTTACGGGAATTTGTTTTGCTGCTGACTGAAGGATGAGAGTATTACTCTGTTATTTGCATGATAAACACAGAAAGTAGGACGACTTTTTCACTTTTTCTTTATTTTGTTTTGCTGTAAAATTAATTTACACTCTAAAACCTGTAATAACAGGAGATTTTAGTTGAAACACTTTTTGGACTTAGTTTGTGTCTAACACGCTGCCTCTTGGAATTGGGCTGATGATGTGCTAACGTTTGTTCCTCAGAGTCTGCAGGCTCCCCGGCGGCACTGGGCTTCTTCATCGTGGCCCTCATCGCTCTCATTTTAGCCCTCAGCTTTGTCATCTACAAGAAAAACCGAGCCCGGTTCCATTCTTCCGTCCGCTACGAGAGGACCTTTAACGATATGGACACCACCAGTATAATTGATGCAGACTGAGCCTGCTTCAAGTTTTCAGCCTCAGGAAGTATTGATATGCCTGCCTCAAGTTATTTTTTTTTAACGTAATCTCCCCCCTCCTCTTTTTAAATTATTTATTTATCTTTCTCAAAGCCAAATTTTTTTTCTGTGTGAAACTGTAAATATAGTTTGAGATTTGTGAATATTTCCCAATCAGTTTCTTAATTTGGGTTCAGATTGTGTTTAATAAGAGCAGCACTGTATACTTAATTTTAATGCGTGGGCTTATTCTTCTTGGTCTTTTTTTTTTTTTTATTTCAATGATAAAAATGGGATTTTCAGATGCTTTACAAACTTATGCAACCTGCAGCCTTAACAGCTAAAATTGCACTGATGCATGAGTGACTTCAAACATTCACAAACGTGCTTTTAACCAATAATCCACTGTCTGATTTACGTGGCGGGGGGATCAATATATGAATAGGATTTTTTTAAAAGCACAGGTCATCTGAAAATACAGTAACAACCTGTTTTCTTTAAAGTGTTTATATATCTAGATTGTATTTCAGGTAACACTGCGACATGCCCTGACTTTTGTCTTCAAGCAAAACAGGGAAACTAAAGGCCGTGGCTCTTAAATCATTTTTCTTTGGTTTGTTGTATGCCGACTGCAACTCAGCTGTACTGAAAGCTGGTTTGACAAACTAACACTGTGGCCTAAGAAAATACATGTGTATTTTAGTTTGACTGCACTTTAAAGTAACATTTTTTTAGCTTTTTTTTTTTTTTTTTTAACTTTAAAGCGCAAACATTATCTAGTTTAATTTTAAATGTACTTAAAAGATTGTTATAGACATGTATTCATGTCTAACAATGGTTTTATTAGTGTGAGGGCAAAAAGGAATTTAAAAAAACAACTTAATCCTACTGATAAGCTTTGAAGGGTCCTCTCCTAGCTTAAGATACCATATTTAATGATATGGCTCTGGCTTTACTATGTACTTGACTACTGACCAAGAACGCACTTTAATACCTTGTGGAGAAGCAGTTCCCAAATTCAAGCACAGTGAGTTTTGGAAAGTGTTGTTTTTTTGTCATGTTTGCTATTGAGATTGCACTGCTGTTTCCTGTAAATGCTCTGTAAATAAGTGATGTTTATTACTGAGAATGAACCAAAGACGCTCTGACTCATTTTGAATGGTAAAAGCCAGAGGAACTGCTTCTGTGTGGCTTGTTAACCTGTCTTTATATCAAACTGCAGACCAAATGGTTGTTTTGCTTGGTTTACTTTCACGTCATTGCTGCTCAAACTTATCAGCTCAAATCAGGTGCCGTATGCTTCCAATAAAATGCATGGTTTTCAATGGCTTTTATTTTTCCGTTACCATTGTGGCCACCACCACCACCATTAGTTTATTCATACTTCAAACACACAAAATTCCAGGGAAGGGACGTACTAACACAAGAAGACAACACATGAAACCATACACACTGTCCTCAAATGTTAGTCATCACTCATAAATGGCAATGCATTCATCAGGCAGACTAAACATAAGCATGGCCATTGCTACAAAACAAAGATCTCGCCATGCCTTGTGACATATGTCCTCCAAATAAAGACGTAGATTCGTGCCATTTTCTAAAATATTTATCCGGTCTTCCTAATTATCTGAGAGAGATCTTTTTAAATGCTGTAGCTTGTGTCATCTCCTCCATCAGTTCTTGCTTGGTCTGGAACAGTATGGGATAAGAATCCCTATATCACCACAAATCATTTAAATAATTTCAAATACAGCACTGTGGAAAAGTCTTGAATCACCCCTCAAGATCTAAAGAATCAACAATGTCAAGGTGTGGCTGATTTTGATATCTCCAATTCAGTATCCAAAAATAAATAAATGTGATTTTAAAAAAAAGAATCAATCTCCTCTGTTCTTAATTTATGATGATGAGAAACAGGCAGAAAAGTAAACTGTTGGGCCAGAAGCTCATGTCACAATGAGCTTTAACATGTAGTTATGAATTGTGGCCAAAAATTGTTTTTAAAATAAAACACTGGGAGAGTCAGAGCATGCTGCCATTTGTCACTTCATTCCCAAATATGGCAGATATGAAAACACTCATTTAAGGGTGATCCCATACGAGCAGTGTGTGCAGTTGTATGCTGCAATTTACCACTAGCTGTGATAACAGTGAAAAGCTTTGCTGTAAGTGACACTCATCTAGAAGTCTGCCAGGATCCAACGTCCCTGCACTTTACCTGCAACACAGCTACAAAAAAAAAACCAAAAAAACAACAACAACAACAAAAAAAAAAAAAGGTTCCTCATGCTTGATAGTAAAGAAGACTGAACATAAGGCAGTGTGCAATTATTCTTTATTCCCAAAATTAGAAGCATTAAACGAGATGTGTACATACAAAGCAATTATGATACACCATTGACAAACTGTCCTGTCTTTGTACGTCCCCCCCGGCCTTTTCTATTTTTATCATATTCCTAACTGGGAAACAAAAAATAATCAGAGAAAAACACAAAAGAATAATTTCATTTTTTATTATTATTTTCCCCCAAAGCTCGCAATCGCCATCACACCAAGTACATATCACTTGTTACCACAGTCCCATTCTGTTTCTGCTTTTTCATCTCAACATTAAAGCACTTGTGGTATAACAGTTTTTAAAAAAAAGAGAAAAAAAACTTGCATTTTAATTGAATTATAACTGAATTAAAGTGCACTCTCAGGGAAACAATATAGTGGTATTAACCTAAATATTTTGTGTACTAATTCATTCCAAGTTTGCATATCTGCAGAAAAGTTGAGACATGTTCTGTGCACTTGGCATCTGTAGCCGCTGTTGCATTTCAGATGTCAAAGCCTGTGTGAAACCTGGTGAGCCCCCTGGAATGAGAAGCCCTGCAATTGCAGATCGTCTGACCTACTTTTATTCTTTCCCACATATTTAGTACTCCTCTTCGAGATCGTCATCCAGGTCCGAAAACTCGATGGACGGTCTGTTGTCTCGCACCTCCTCGTCACTTTCTCCATGGGGAACTGCAATCCACAGACATCAAGTCAAATTATGTAGCCACAAAAGATCGCTCATGCATTTGTCAACACAAAGCTGGTGGCTTTAGACAAAAACAACTGGACACAAGCTTGTTTGCGACAGAAGGGAAGAGCAACATACTTTCAAGATTGTCCATGTGTTCATGAAGAATTCTCACCAGGTTGAATAACTGGGTGAGAAAGGGAAGATGTGTCTCTTTTCAAGATTTCAAGTCAGCCACAATTCATCACTTCAACATTTTTGAAATTGTGCAAGTGTTTTTGCTCAACTATGCACAGCGACTGGGAAAACTCAATGTGTTACACAAATTCAAGAAAACATTTGTGAACCCTGTGAACTTTCATTGGTTATCTGGATGGCCATCAGAAGACAACTGAGGAGTGGGTATCATGTAAAAGATCACACCAAAGATTACATTCATTATCAAAATGTGGAAAAAAAACTTAAGTCTACCAACAAAACACCCATTTATGTGTCTGCTTTTTTGTAAGTTCATAGTGACATCTAATCAGCTTCTCCCATAGTCTAGCCAAAGCCAAAATAATTGTGTGAGATTAATCTGGATGAATTTGTGTTTGTCTATGATTGACTCAGATGACAGCAGCATGTTTTCTTTGATTAAAATCACAGCAGAAATTCTCGCAGGTTCACAAGCATTTTCTTACAGCTGTGCTCTAACATAATTGGTAAATAAATGAGTCTTTCAGCGTTCAGGCTAATAAACACCACAGGTGAATTTGTGCGGTTTCTCACCCCAGCTGTATCGACCGCTCCGAGGACATCTGAGAACCTTTGCTCACAGAAATGCAGCAGGACCACCAGGTAGAGACCACTACTGATGAACTCGTCATATTCAGACTGCAGAGCATGAAAAACATTTGTAAGGACATTTTCCCTGCATACTGAGAGCAGCTTCGATGCTGCTTGTCTGTGTTTAATCCAACATAATCCAACTTTGTTCAGATCCAACAGCAGTAAACATCATAACAGAGGAGTCACATCAATCACACCAGCACTCATTGTGCTTTGTGTTTTGTTTTGTTTTTTAAAACTTGGTACAATGACATGTTTTAAATCCACTCAAATTAAAAAGGGCAGAGAACTCCTTGATTATGTTATCAATAAATGTTATCAATAAATTTGCATTTATTGTTAGACACATTTATTGATATTAATTAAATCAGCCACAGTGAATGAAAACTGCTTCTTTTTAAATTTTAGAGTTTTTGGGGTTTGGAAATTCTGATATTATTTTCTCCAAGCGAGGTGAAATGACTCACTTGCACATGCGTCCTGTACAGCTCCTGAATGTCGAAGTTATCAATGTTCAAACGCAGCTTCTCCTTACAGAGTTCACACGTTGTGATGCCTTCGAGGTTTGCACCTGAGCAGGAACAAAAAAATAAAAGAAAGTAGTAATTAATGAGACACAGTATTTGTAAAAGCTGCACCCATATGAGAAGCCTGTGATTACCTGAGCCAATTTTGGAGAGAAGCCACCTCTTGATGCATTCCTGGTGGACATACTGCAGACTGCCCGTACAGCGGCACGGCTGAATCAGGGGGTTGGATGAAGATTCCTCCCCCATCTGGCAGATTCGGCACAGATCACCTTCTTCCTCGTCAGAATCCTCCAGCAACAGTCTAAACAGGAAACAGGGCATTCAGATCTACTCGATACAATGTATAACCTCATTTTTTCTGTTTTTCATGAATTCATTAGCACAGAGCTGCTGATAAACACCTTGAGAAAACAGAGACGTGTTAAAGGTCTGACACTGATCACTACAAAATAAGTGAGATCAGTCAAGCGCAGACAGATCAAAAGCCATTACCTTTCTTTGATCTTGCGCAGCTTCTCTTGATCCCTACTGGAAATGTTCTTCTCTTTCTGGTCGTCAGGCTGGCTCTCAGCCCCACCCAGAGGACCCACAGAAATGGAAATGTTTTCATACACCCTGACTCTACGCCGTGGTGAAATTTCAACGGAGGCATCTTCGAGTTCAGGTAATGTTTCATTCTCGATTGTATAAGTACGCCCAGCACCAAAGGCCTCTAAACCAACTGCTCCTTCCTCTTCTTCATTCTCTTCTTCATCCTCTTCATTATCGTCGTCTCCATCATCCTGTGAGGTTTTAAGCTCAAGATCATCCCACCTTCTCAGTAAACGCTGGGGCCGTCTGTAACCTTCTTCTGAGGCCACAGTCGACCGCGTGCTTTCATCCCTGGCATGCCTTCTGAGGCGAGAGAGGAGAGGAGGACAGCGGCCGCGGAAGGAGGAAGAAAGCCAGGAGGAGCTGCTGCCGCCTCCATTGCTGACACCAGGCTCTCTCCACGACGCCATTCGTGGTCGAGGCAGGCCACTGTGATAGTCACCGCGATTGCTTTCCTGGATAGAGCTGAGATCTGCTCTGTTTTTCCTGAGGCTACCCATGGTTGACCTTCCAGTGTCGGGGTCCACACTAGACATCCTGGTTCCTTCATCGCTGTCCACCGACTCCCCACCAGTTGACGGGCTGTCGTCATCAACTGAACGAACACTGGAAGATCCGCTTGAAGAGTCCTGGCTGGAGCGCCGTGAAAAGAGACGGGACAAAAGGCGGCGTGTAGAGCGACGGCCCTCCGGTTCAGCGCCTTCAGGGATCGGCCTCGGCAGCATGGGCTCTGGTCTGGGCACGGGAGTGGCATACCAGGGGGCGTTGGAGGAATAAGAGGAGGAAGTATGAGAGGAGGATTCGGGCCTTTCCGTTTGTTCCTGAGATGAGTTGAGGGTTGATGAGCCATTTGAAAAACGGGTTGCGCTTCTGTTCCTGAAGTTATGCACCTGAGGAGAAGTCCCGTGAGAAGAGGAGAAGTGGTGATTCAAGTGGGAGCTTTCTCGAGTAGAAGAGGAAGAAG
The DNA here is from genome assembly GCF_001858045.2 of Oreochromis niloticus. Classification (NCBI taxonomy): domain Eukaryota; kingdom Metazoa; phylum Chordata; class Actinopteri; order Cichliformes; family Cichlidae; genus Oreochromis; species Oreochromis niloticus. The sequence continues at coordinate 14,621,590 of NC_031965.2, forward strand.
ATGATGAGGGAGAGTAGGAAGTTTCTTTAGGACGAGCTCCCTGTGCATATGTGGAGGTCACCCGGTCTGTCTGATCTGAAACAAGGGTAAAGAAAAGAGTAGTGTGTGTAAGACTGGCGCCAAGTCTACATGGTATTATGTGTTCAAATTATCAAAAAAAAAAAAGAAAAGAAAACCGAAGCCTACATAATGAGGAAACAAATCCAGGAGTCCTAACTCTTCTTTCTCCCAAACCTGAGAGACTGGGCTCATTCTTTGTCTCTTGGTCTCTTCTGGACAATAACGGCTTGGAAGATGAAGAGGATGATGACGATGATGACCGTGAGAGTAATCGGCATGAGCTCCACGAAGAATCAAGAGAGTCATTTGGTTTTTCTCCTATACATTTTAAGAAAGAGGGTATACAAATGTTCCAAATCAAATTAATGCTGATGGGAAGTAGAAATTCATCAATTCTCCCTGAATGCAACGTTTCTTTCATTTGACATTTGTTTTTCCTATTCGCTATCATGATGCCAGGTTCTTTTTCACTTCATAGCCTTTGTATTACTTTCAGCTGGTAATGAGGAAACAGTACCGTGAACTGCTATAACGTACCTCTGCCGCTGCTAAGCCCATTACTGGAGTAGGTGGATCCTGTAACTGAGCTGCTGGCCATTCTTGAGTAAATTCCTCTGTTGGCGCTTGACAGTTTGGCCCTTTTAGAGTCGCCGTCGTCAACGGCATTCAACACACCCGAGCGCATCCCAAACCTCGCCTCAGAGTCAGTCTGGAAATAATGAAGGCAGACATCAGAGAATAAAATACTTCAATAGCATTCAACAGTCCTCTACCTTGCAGTCTTTCACAAAATACATTTAACCAGGGTGCTTTTTTGTGCCTGCTGTTAGAAAATGGCACAGATCATCATCAGTACCAGTTTGCTCCTGCTGCTGAGAGAGGAATCGGCCCACTGGCAATCATATGATCTGCTGGACGATGTCAGAGAGGGCAACTTCCAGCTACTGGAGCGACTGTCAGAGTTACTGTAGTCTCTTGTCGAGCTCAGGAGACGAGAACTCTTTGAAAGGAGACAAGGTAAATAACTTTAGTATTAGTTAGTGCATTGTTTTGATGAGTGGTTCGCAACTTGTTCTCTAGCAGCACAAACATGCATATATGTACATGTGTGTTGTATCTAAAGGTTAATCCCTGATTTAGAAATTGGTGGGAAATCAAACCATAAACCCCTTCTAACTCTACACCGCAACCTTCCATGCCATTCAGCTGTGTTGGCAGTGTCGACCCTATGTGTAGTTACATTTCTCAGGATGTGCACTGCAGGTTATGTGGAAGGTTGTAGCATAAGGTTAAAAGAGGTTTCTGGTTACATCGCAAGTTACGATGCAGATTTCCTGCAGAAGTCTAAATCGGACATAAGAAACTTCGTGCTAAACTGAAAAGGAAGACAAACGTGAGCAGACCTACATGTCAACAGACTGCCTTTAGATATCTCATACAGGAAGGACAATGACTCAAGTAGTTTGAAGTGGCAGGCCAAAAAAAGAAAATGAGAATGTATTCATGTCCGCTTTAACACCCCTTTTTTTTTTTTTTTTTTTTTTAAATTAACAATCTTTCTTTAGGCTAACAAACATGTTTCTCGTGTCTTAGGTTTGAAGAAGAACTTGTGCAGATTTAAGTGAAATATTAAGAGCAAATGATTGCTTATCTCGATTGCTTATCTCGCTTCATGAGCAATAACATTAACATACACAAGGTAGTTTGTAGGGTGAAAGCACCAAGAGTCCCTTGAAAAAAAAACAAAAACAAAAAAGAAACACAACAACAGCCAAACACAGCCAGAGCCAATAGTAACACTCTCTTTTGAGATGGTCTTTGACGAGCAGTGGGACTGAAATACGCACATCATGTGCCAAGGAATCTAGGCTACCCTATAAAAAGACCTCCAAAGTGTCTCCTGTTGCACTACTGATATACGTAGTTTGGATCATGCACTAATGGGAACCTGTGAGAAAAAGAGCTGACTTGAATGGCATGGAATACACTAGAAAGGCAGCTCACTAGAGCCCCAGGTAGTAGAGGAGAGAGTAGGGAGGCAGATTTTAGGAGCAGCTGCTGTTGTAACCAATCGCTGTATCCAACTTTAAACCAGCAGCTTTCCAGCTGAAATTTCACCCAGTTGGGATAAAATGGTGACATTTAACTGCTGTATTCAACAAAATAAAATAATAACACACACACACACACACACACACAGGCTGGGCGATATGACCCAAAATTCATATCTCGATTTTTTTTTTTAGCTGGATGGCGATATAAGATATATATCTCGATATTTTTTTTTAAAGCCATAAACTAAGAACAAAAAGAGAGTTCTTAGTCAAAGCTGTGTCCCAGATGTCACACAGGCACTTTTACTAACATACAGCGCAGATGTACATGAAAAAAACTACTCAAAAATAAATTATGAGCATTTATTAAATAATAATGCTCCATAAATAAAACTATGTTGTTTTTGTGCATAACAAAAAGCTCATAATTGTGCAGTCAAAATGTAAACTAAAAGACGCTGAGCATAATAACAAAGAGACAGATTTCACAGCTGCTCTGTTCCCAACTTCTACTGCGTAACTGACAGCCTGGAGTTTGAAATCAGCTGCATAACCACGTCTCTTAACAGGTGCCATTTATGGTCCTTATACACACACAATACGGTAACATTACCTTGAAGCACAGTACATATGTATTACTACGCGAGGTAGCCGTAATGCTCCGATAATCCATCAAGCGGTGCAGCTCCGTAGTTTACTAAAGTCGTACTAAAACATTTTTTGACAGATTGCTGAGTCCTGTGTACCACATAAAATCAGTTCGCGGTCATCAAGCACAACCAGAATTCATACAAAAGGCGCGCAGTCAACTTTTGAGAGAATGAAAGGATTTTAGGCTGTGCAGCCCCTCTGGGCTTCATGGCGTTAGCGTGGTTAGCTCGTTAACCCATTGACGCCGTCCAGCCCCACGCACGGGGCGATGCGCAGTAACTCGTTAACAGAGATTTGCCATGTCCATCTTGTCGCTGCCTGCAGGTGAAGCGATGGGGGAGGAGGGGGAGTTGTGTTCAGTGAAGGAGAGAGGCGAGGTCGAGTAACGTTGCGTAAAGACAAAAGTGGACAAAAGAGGCAAACTTGTGGCTCCACAACTATAATTATAACATAACACAGACTATATCGATATAAAGGATATTGTCACATCTTATATCTCGTATAAAAATATATCGCCCAGCCCTAATACACACACACACACACACAGCACTTGGCTGTACATACTGTAAGCAAAAGGTCTGGAAGGGGGTGTGCATGGTGTAAAATGAAGTGTACGATTCCCTGCATTTAGCCATTTTTTGCTGTGCCATCAGCCTACCTACCTGTTTGTCGACATCTGCCTTGTAAGGCGATGACGCCCTTGGGAAGCGGTCATTATTCAGCACCGTCTCCCTGCTGTATAGCCTACTGGAGCCCAGCGATGAGGATGGGACTGTTGAATGCGTAGGACTGGATATGTAGGACGACCTTGAGCTGGACAGACAAAACGGAAGCCTGCGAGACCTCGAGTCCATTGTGGATTGCCTTGAAAATAAAGCTGAGGGTGGAGGGGGAAAAAAAGAGAAAAAACAAAAAACAAAAAACAAAAAAAACAAACGATATTGTTACTGTAATACCACAGATGTCTTTTCAATGTTAACTTCCTTTTACAAGTGCCTATTATTCCGCCTAAACACAAGACAGGACATGAAGTCCACACCTCTCAGCACAAACTTTTAAAGGGCCTGCAACTTCAATCTGTTAAGCAACAATGCTGTGCTGGGTGGTGCTGCAAGACCTCTGATTTGTTGATGGAGCACATGTGACAGTGTGTCTTTAAACACTAAAAGCTTACCACCCAGCCACTTCCTGGGCTTGGTATCAAAGTCACAGTGCCTATCTTAAGGACTGAACTCTGTTACAGGAACATGACACTACCAAGGAGCCAACTCAGCCCTGCGAGCTGAGTCTCTAAGCAAACAAGATGCTCTGCAACACTTATAAGACACTCATTTATTATTAAACACCATTACAACAGCAGCACAGTGAGCACAGCCAAATAAACTGTATTATTCTGACATTTTTTAAAGCAACTATCAGCACCAGCTGAACTCTAGATGTACCAGCTGACCTAAAAACAGAGAGTCGAGCCTTCATGGCATAAACTTGTACAGTATGAGTTACTTCCTGGTATTGACACTGAGATTAGCTACAGCACCTGTGGTCACAGATAGTACAGCCAGCCAGCAGCCTGTCAGGTCAGAAATGAAGGGCAGTAAATCAGGCCAGAAAACAAAAAACACTGAAACCAAAACACAGCACTGAAACCTGTAAAAACAGATTAATCAGTAAAACTCCCACTGAAATCCCCAAAACAGTCCAAATAAATCAGAAGCGTAAAAGCAGAAACATTAGAACTTTCTGCAAATTTTGCACAACAACAACAAAAAAAGAAAAAGCGTGCAGGTGCATCCTACTAAAAGGCAATGCAGTTTAGCTGGATTTTCCCCAATCTGTCTTTAATACGTTTGCATAAGCAAGGCCCTCGCTTTATTTATGGCTAACTTATTTGCAGGTTACGTTTTTAGACAAATGGAGAACTAGCATAATGAGGACCTGAAACCCCAACATCCGTCGACAAAACCTCATTAGTCACCACAACCCTACCAAAGAATTTAAATAATTTTTGGCAGCACAGACTCGGCAGCGGCCTGTATTTTCGAGATGAGCCATGACTAACCCCGACTGCTTGACGTCTTGCTTTGTTGAATTTATCAAGGAACGCCCTCCTCGCCACCAAAACCCTGAATCCATCTAATAGTTAGCCGTCTGACAGCCGTTTATCTTTAGCTGTGCGATAGGTAGCATTCAAACTTTCATGAATTTCCGTTAACCTGCGCTTGCCGTGTATTTCCATTCACGCTGGATGCTTCGAACTCCGCGTCGCTGTTTGTCTTCACCAACTTATTACATTCCGCTGCACTTGCACGACAAACGACGTTAGCAGTTTAACCAACACCCGGGTTAAAAGGGATGCCAATTTCCGTGTTTACATTAGCAGGTTAGCCGTCGCTGGCTATTAACCAGTCTTGTTTATCTCGCTAGCAGTCGTTCAGACTCGGTTACCGAGCAGTTCAGCTGCTGTTTTCCGACGACTCAGCAGACAGCCCTGTTAGCTTCAAAGCTAGCTGCTTAGCTCCCCCATAACCCCCACTTCACGACAGTCACTCGCTTCTTCTTTTCTGCTTCTTCTTCTTTTTAAGTTTTAAACACCAGCTTGCGTCAGCTAAATTCCCAAAACATTCCCACCTCACCTTTAGTTTCAAGCTTGCTTTTCGCACAACAGGAGCGATGGCGTCTGCTGCCTGCTGTCGACGCAGACGGTTAAGTGACTTTACCGTGACCCGGAGGGAGTGGTCTGACTGAAATGTTGTTTTTGGGTGGTTGTTGGAACATCCACCTGCATCCACCCCTTTCTTCTGCCACCTCTGAGCCAGCTACAATTGTGCGGCCTGAGAAGAACACAGGAGTATTTATGGCACTAATTAAAACAAACCTGGTGCGACTTTGTAACGTCAAAAGTATCCAGGCAGAGCCGAACAACACCCCCGTGTGGCCGACAATTCAGTCCTGTTTTTAATGTTTTAGTGCTCAGACTGATTTAACGACTCCTTCTCTCTATTTATAATGAGATTTACTTCACTAAAAGCAGCCTGCTCAAAATCTATTTACAGTTACTTTACAAATTAAGAAAAAAATAGAAATGAATTAATAAATAAATGATTAAAGACAGTACACCATTGTTTATGACATCCATACAAATCAATCAGTAATGCTAAAATGCTGTTAAAGCACTAATACCGCTGTAAAAAAAAGTTTCAACTAGGGATCATTCAGCAGTTATGACTGATGAGCACTTTAGCCTTTAATATTTAATGCTGCTGACTTAACTCATGATTTCTTCTGCTTGTAATTAAGTGTTTTTGCATCAATTATGTTTCCATCTCCATTTCACATCTGAGACAAAGCAGGGTCGAGGAAAAATGAACAATATTTCAGATCTCCATATCATACAAGTTTTTCACATCCTTTCAGATTCATCTCAGAAATGATGGAAATGTATGTTTGTTGGTCCACACAGAGTAGTCCACAGTGACAAAGCAAAAACAAAGTACTTTCACTGGGGAAAGTTCTGAGGAGCAATCCTACAAGTTCCAGCTTGTTGAATTTTTTGATTAATATCCAAATATGGACGATATCAATGCCATCGCTGGTACTGGTATTGGAACGATACTGGCGTGATAGGATCGATGCTTTTCATCCAGGGGCGTAATTTCCAGGGGGGTTAGGGGGGTCATGACCCGCCCCCGCAATAATCAGACCCAGCCAATATAACCCCCTCCCCAATAAAATGATAAATTATCTTGCATAAATAGGCTGTTGATTGTCTTTACTCATTTCATGTTATTGCTAGCAAAATAGCTGCATGTTTAATCATCTGGGAATTTACCCAGATTTATTTATTTATATAGGCAGAGATTTGGTGCCCCCAATGTTCAGCACAACGTTAAGCCGATGGTTTCATCCTCTAAATTCAATATGTAGCCCATATGCACTATAAATGTCTGAAGCTTTTTGTGTTGACTTTCACATCTGTTTTATTTATACCCTATAGCACATTTAAACAACAGAAGCTGACCCAAAGTGTTTTAGAGACAGGCACATTTGCATTCCACATCTCCAAAAAACCCAGTTTCAAAATACATGAGAAGCTAAAATGTGTGTTTTGTTGTTTTAGCAAATTTTTATGGAACATAAAATGTGATTTAGTGGTGATTAACATGTGTTCACAATTTGCTAATTGATGATTCATCTCCTAAATCAAGGCACACCACTCTCCCCTACGTATGCTGCATTTATAGGTTAAACATATCTGTCTGTGTGTTGATATTGGTAATACTGAATGTGTATTTACTTGGTATCGGACTGATACCAAAATTTGGAGTCTTGCACAACACTATTGTTCAGCCCATTCTCCTAAACTAATCAGCCACGAAGCAGACAGACAATGGGAGGCATGGTTGCAAGCAAACTTTGATTTATTTTCAAGTGAGGGTGGCAAGATTGCTGGAGAAATATTTAGACTGGGCATAAGTCTGGGGCAGATGGAGCAGGGGAAGGGGGGTGGGGGTAGGGGGAGCTAGGCACAGCAGAGTACAGAGAGTACAGGAAGTTAAGTCTATCTGGGGGAAGCAGAGCTGAGTGTTGGTGTGCTGTGTTTGTTCCAGTGACAGAAGAGCTTTGGCGCAGACAAGAAGTGGAGAGCAGGGGTTGGAGATGAAGCGGGCAGAATCGCAGGGCAGATGGAGGAAAAAGTGAGTTCTGTAGCAGCAGGCAATAATACAGCAGAGATGGCTATACTAAGTGTTTATGCTTTGGTTCTCTTGGTCCTCCACATCTGCAGCAGGGCAGACACACACATATGCATAATACAACACAAGAGAGTGGCAACAGGTAAACCGTACCTAGAAATGGATACCGAGGGAGTCGGAAGGATTTTCAGAAGTGCATTTGACACAACCAGTTTGGATGGAGTGTGTCAGTGTACAGGGATAAGCAGGTCTCTTCAGAGATGCTCTGTTTTGGTTCAGGTACTCTGACACTGTAATGTTGAGTTGTGTTGGCACTCTGGAGTTTGCTGAAATCCTCTCGTGTGTTTCCACAGCAGTATGTTTCAGGTTGTGTTGATGAAGTATAACCTGTTTTGCATTCTGAAATGCAAGTGCTGTGAAAAAGGTATTCACTTAAGATTGACATATATTTTACTGCATACACCTTTTATCCTTACCAGTCTCCCAGTCCATGTCACAGAAGAGTAACCTCACAGTCTGATATCCCCAACACTGTGTTTGGCTTTTGGCAAGCAATTGATGAGCTGATGCTCATTGCCTGGTGTCCTTGACACATACAGATGGGAATAAGGGTCAAATAGGTCAGTTTTTTGTGTCTTCAGACCTGGGGATTTTGCTTTTCGTGATTAATCCATTTCTGTCAAATATCCAGTGTGCTGACATGTGGTTTTAACTAAGGACTGGAATGAGTGATGCACAAACAGTTGTCCTTCTGCAATGTTCTCCCACCTCCACAAAATGAAATCTGGACCTGATTCTACAGAGTTCTAGATTGGCTTTTGTGGCCAAGGCTCTTTCTGATTATTCCTTTTGACTGGGTAGTTATATTTATATAGGAATATGTCTCTTGAGATCTTTTAAACTGGTGATTCGACAGCCAAACGTTAGTATTAGCTGTTATAAAGCTTATTGACTGCTGACTAATGTTAATCTGTTGTGTCCCATCACTTTACAGTTATGTGAATAGCAACATTTTCAAATAACTGTGTGCAGTCATTTTCTGTATGACTTAATTAGTCTCTCGCAGCAATGCAGAGGAAATTGGCCCACTTTTCTTTACAGCATTGCTGCAGTTCATTGAGATTTGTGGGCATTTGTTTATACGCAGCTCTCTTGAGGTCTCACCGCAGCATTTCAGATGAGTTGAGGTCTGGGCTTTGACAAGGCAATTTCAACCCCTCGATTCTTTTCTTTTTCAGCCATTCTGTTGTAGTTTTTGTCGCTGTGCATGAAATCATTGTCCTTTGCGTGACCCAGTTTAAGCCAAGCTTTAGCTGTTGGACAGATAGCCTTGAATTTGACTAGGATACTTTGGAATGCAGAGGAGTTTGTGGTCGATTCAGTGACTGGAAGGTCCCCAGATTGTTGCATTACTCCTTCACCACAGTTGCTGTGAGGTGTTTGTGCTGATGTGCTGTGGTTGATTTTATCCAAACATGCATTATGTGCACTAAGAAAAGACATCCTCACTTTGGTCTCATCTGATCAAAGGACATTGTTCCAGAAGGCTTGCGGTTTGTTCAGATGCAACTTTGTAAACCTAAGCTGTGCTGCCATGTTTCTAGGGAAAGCAGCTTTCTCCTGGCGACTCTTCCAAACAAGCCATACATGTTCAGTCTTTTTCTAATTGTTCTGGGCATTTAATATGCCCACAGAGGCCTGTAGAGTCTGAGATGTAGCTGTTGTTTTTGTTTTCAGTTTCTCTCAGCTTTGCACGATCTGACCTTGAAGTGAATTTGCTGGGAAGATTGGCAGCTGTCCTGAATATTTTCCACTGGAGAATAATCTTTTGCACTGTGGAATGACGGACTTCATATTGTTTGCAAATGGCCTTATAAGCCTCCCCGCTGTGATGGGCCGCAACAATTGTTTCTATAACATCATTGCTGACGTCTTTCTTCCTTGGCATCGTATTAACATAAACCTGAATGCTTCAGACCTGCAAACTGGCAAAACGTCTGCCTTTATGGAGATGCTCACACTGGCTGAAGATCAGTTAATCAAGTGCATTTTATTATCGGCACATGGCTACTACTTACCCTCTTAATTCCTATGTAAGCAGTAAGGGTGGACTTAGTTTTTCAGAGGACTGCATACAGCCAAATGAAAACTTTCTTTTTACATGCATGTGTGGGTTCCTTATGTTTGAGATCCACTTACATGCATCTGTATGATGGAATTTGAGCTTAATTTTTTTGTTTACCTGGAGCACAGAAGGAAGTGGGTAATTATAAAGAACACTACATTTTAATAAGGTACTGGACAAATTGTTATTTTAAACGTCACTTTCTCCCAAAATTTCAGAGTCATTCCTTCCATAAGTGGGCTTCAAATCAGTGTTGGGGGAAGCTCAAGGATCACAGACGGATGGGAGCCAAAGCTCAACTAAAAGTGTCAATGTCTGAAAGCTTTACACACACACACACACACACACACACACACATTTATATAAACACCCAAATATACAGTTACAGTCGTGTTTCCATCACTTCTGAGCTGATCATTTCTTGGAGATACACACACGATACACGGACAGAGAGCGAGAGAGGGGGCTGACGTCATCATGAAAGCTACACAGGCAGCTAATAACCACTAAGGGGCGCTGTAGCTCACACTTTCTTCCATGGCCTCTTTGAACTGCGCTGTTGTTTGTATGCCATAACTTGGTGTTTGTTTAGTCAGGGAGGCAATTAAAGCCAATTTCAACCGGTTTAATTAGATTGATTTGAATAATTGCTTTGAAAGGCATTGTGGATCCCCCCATCACAGTAAATCCAGGATTAGGAGCATTCAAATGATTTACATACTTTTAACTCACATCTAATTTAGTAGACCTCAGGAAGCACTGATGAAAGATAAGCCTTAACACAAACCTTTTTATTCGTTTTGTTTTGTACCATGAGGTAATTGTATTTATTTCTTTTGCTCTTTTTTTTTCTTTTTTTTTTTGTGTTTGCGTAAGATTCATTTAAAATCACGAGCGCAGGACTCGTGTTAAGTGTGTGGGGGGTCCAGGAAGGTCAGCGTGGAGCAGAGTGGGAGCATTGTTGCACAGCAGATGCATAATAATGTGAAGGTCAACAAGATGCTCATCGTGCCCGGTAAAATGTAGCGCTTAAAGGGCCCAGCAATCCATTATTACTTGCATGTGTACAACGGTGAACAGTGATCAAACCAAGTGTAAATCTGCCCGAGGCCAACAGAACAAGAGGTGAAGGAGAACCAGTGATAAATATAGGGAAAGGGATAAATATAGGAGGGTGGAGCTGCAGATTAATTGCTGACAAAAAGGACGCATGACCTAGACAAATGAGAAAGTGCAAGGTCTGGTGAGTTGGGGAGGAGGCCTCGCAATCCCGGTCGAAGGTCTGTAGGCCAGTGTCCCCCCTACCTCCTCCCCACTCTCCTCCTTCACACACGTGATTCTGCGCACTGCTAAGTGAAGGGAGACTTGAAGCTCTTCATCCCCCCCAGTGCTGCTGATAGGATGATAATGGAGCATTCCTTGGAGCTGTTTCTCATTCATGGTGGCTGTGACAAGGGAGGGACATGCTTTCTATCCACTGGGGGCAGCTAACTCTTTCAGATCCCATGTATGTAACCTGAGATTTGCCCTCCTCTTTCTTGAATCCTCTTATGTGCGTGCAGTGGATATGAGATGGATACGTACCTGTCTCTGTGAGCTGCTCTTTTTCTTCGTTCTTTACCCAGCGCTACAGGATGGTGCAATCAAAGTTTCACGGTGTAGAAGGGAAATGCAAATTATTATTACAAATTGACGGTGGGTCTCTGCCTCAGGTTTCTTCCGGACCCTGTTTGTCGAATTCAGAGTGCTCAAAGACGTTAACAGTGTCTAACAACATCTGCAGGAATATGGAGATGCAGATGTTTACACTCCCCTCATGAGACTGACTTTAACTGGAGAAGTAAGGCACAGAATAACTGCAAGAATGTCTGGATTTGTCCAGCACTGTGTAATCACAAAGGAATGTCCTGAGACATTTCTGCTTTTCCTCTACAAGACCCCTCTTTTCCCACGGCTCGTCCAGGTCTTGAGAATCCGTTTCCTCTCTCTCTCTCTCGCTCTCCCTCGTGCTCTCTCCCTTCCTCCCTCTCTCTTGTCCTGTGCCTCTGTTTGTGGACACCACAAAGGCTGGTTTATAGGAGGACTGCACAATGCAAGCCCAGTGTCTTCAAGAGCACAAAGAGCAAAGAGTCCTTGCCTTCTGAGAAACCTCTTGGAGGAAACATGCAGGCCAAGGTTTCTGAGTTGTTGTTGTTTATTTTATTTTTTTTCCCTGTAGCCTGAATGAAAAGCAGGATTCACAGAAACAAACAAACTGATAAGCACACACCCTTATCTTGCTGTCCAGAGGGGGAATCAGAAAGTTTAGTAAGAAGTTATTTTCTAAAGCTGTGAAATTATTTAGAATGCCCCCCCACACAAAAAAACCCCATAAAAAATAGCGACAAATTTAATGACAATTTGGAAAACAGCCAAACGGCATTTATTTCATCAGAGTTTGCCTGGTTTTAGGTGATGGTAGGCTGTATTTAAGGTGCTTTAAAAGCCTAGTTCACACACGCACACTGCCAGAGACATACGTCTGAACAGATCAGTAACAATGGGGAGGGGAAAGAAAGCAAGGCCACATGTGTTAGCACTTTAGGTCACATGTTTTGTGGGGGCACCATCAAAAATACTTGTAAGCTATTTCTGGACACTCTTCTCTCAGCATGCTCTTCACCAATTAGCGAGAACAGGCCTTTTATTTCAATTCGCACGCATTCACAACATCATATGCTAAAAAAAACAAACAAAAAAACCCCAATGCCAAACAAAACAACAAAAAAACCCTTACACCTCATTCATTTACTTTGTGACTTTCAGCAAAATCTTTTTTAAAAAACCCCAAAAAACATCATAAATTTAACCCCACACGAACACAAAAAACACTCTGAGGCTTCACCGAGAACTCCAAGAACATTTGTTGTTCTTAATGTTCCCCAGACACAAAGTGACATCTGCCTCGCTCTCTGCATGCCTGCTGCTCTTTGTTCAGAAGAGCACTGAGGGGAGAGCACATTGAAGGCAACGATGATGTCACCATTGTGATCATTACTGTGCTGTGTGGTGCCCTATTTTTGACCAGGCGTCACTGAGGGCAGGCCAGAATGTCTGCCTGCACACTGCCAGGAGGAACAGCGGCCTGCCAGTGTTAATTAACACAGGGCCTGTTTGCATCCGTCTTAAGACCACCCCCACAGGCCCACCTAAGTCTAAGTGCACATGCTCATCAACACATGCATAATTTGAGCTCGCCAACGAAGGTTTGCACATGTGTTTTTTAACCTCGCGGTCCTTTGTTTTGGGCACCGTTTGGCTTCCTCTCCTTGTCTAGGCCTTGCGAGTGAATTATTTATTCAGCCTACTCTTCTGTGGTCATATCCTCACTGCTTGTGCATGTGCTTCCTGCCTGTTTGCTTTTAATAACGTCAAGCTTGAATTCGGCATTTATGGCTATTGAGTAACTAATGACTACTCCTGCCCATCTGTGGTAGACTCCACCTAAGTATAAACACGTGAGCTGCATAATTCATTTAGCCTGTTGAGGAACGTAAGCGAGACTGATAAAATAATACAAACATGAAAGGTAGGATTAACAGAATAGTAGTCTGAGTGTGTGTTCAGTGTTAAAGCTAAACTAACTGTGATCCTGGAAGGTATTTGATACGTATTTGTATCGTTATAGTAAAGCAGATCAATGCGAAGCCGAAGCGTAGGTTTTATTTTCACATCAAGGTGCTCTCTGTGACGCCACCATGCTTTAAGGGTTCACTGACCTTCTGCGCTCATAGCAAAACTTTCAAGCATGCAGGTGTGATAAACCGACAGATGTTATCAACTTTTGACTTTAGCATTCCACATCTTACTTGCATTTTATAACCGACTTACACTTTTCATATCCTACGCTTGATCGTTGAAGTTCTTTTCTAGCATCTGGCTTTTTATAAAGAAAATTGGGGATTTTTTCTCTCTAAAGATCATTTCATTTGCTCACTAATTATTAGCAGGGAGAAATTCTTGAACTACAGATGTAGTCTTGAAGTTTTCTATTTAGATTTTGAATTTCAAAAACAAAAACAAAAAAAAAGGCTCTGTGAGCTGAGGAAAAGTTGGGAATTGGAGTAAGCTGTTGGGCACAATTAGAGGTGTATTTTTAAACCCAGTGTCTTAGTGTTTTGGATGAAGTCCTCTAAAACACTGAGCAATCGGGCTCGAGGGCAGATATCGGTGCATGACGCACACAAACCAAGATTTTGTTTCTCTGAGGCATTAAAGATGTTCTTATGGAGAAATCGCCAAAAATATTTCAACAGCGGTGTAAAATGTGCTCGAAGTATGTGACCAATTCAAAAAGCTCTTCTCTCTGTGTATGTCTGCGTTATCTAACACTATATCTATCACTCAAGTGATGGCTGTTAACTTTTTTTGTGTTTTGCATGGTTTATCGTTGATTTTCTTTGAAATAATGTGAAAATAAAGTCCTAAAGTAGGAAATTTCTTCAATAACTTTAATGGATGTTGTTGTGGGAAAAATGGCTCAATTAGCAACTCTCACGTGTCACATGTTGAGACATCAAAATTGTAAAGCCACACATTTCTCTGGCTTTTAAGACAAACAACAGCAAACATGTGACATCACAAGCAACAGGAACTCTTCCAAACACTAAAACCACAGCCCGCTCTCCTAAACATTTTGTCTTTGTTTATCCATTTGCTGATTAAAAAGAGCACTGTTGCCGGCCAGCCATGGTTATGTGGACGTTATGCCTGGAAGGGGATCTATCTTTTTCTTTTTTTTCTCACACATTTTATAACAGCTCTTAAGGGTTTATGTAGTTCAAACACACCCCTGGAATGAAAATGAAAGCTCATTCGGTGTCAGGATTTCTGAAGGCCTTGACACATACCATCTGAAAATAGCTCATGTGATATGCGTGGACGTTATTGCTGTATTTAAATTAGATGTTAGGGTCTTAAAATAGCCTGAAGGTAGCATTTTAGCACACCGGATTTGTTTTTGTGCTTTTATTTCTATGCCAGAGAGGCGACAAGAAAAGGTAAAGGAGACCAACACGGAGGACAGACTGAAGCCTGATTCACCTCGCCCACAAATATGGTCTCTTAAAGTTTTCCACAGCAAGATACACAGAGGTATTTTGTCCTTCACAGACATGCTTCACATGCGGTCACATGTAGGTCCTGAAAGCACTTGTGTGTCAGGCAGCTCATTCCATGATTTAGACATGAGACATAACTGCAGTCACACCAAATATGTATGAGACATTTTATATATTTATATATATTTACAAAAGCCCCGTGTCTATCGTTGTCTTGTTTTGTTCTGAATGTGGAGCAGTTAAAAGGGGCGAATGAGGCACGTTTTACATATTGTTTTCTTGCTGCGGTGTGTGCGAACCAAACTCAGCCTGTTGACAAAACAGTAATCCATATCGCACGAACGCTTACGCCGATCAAATTACATGTGCGAGATAAACTCAAAGATTTGAGAAGTTTCTCTCTGGATTTTTTTTTTCAGAATAAAAGGAACCAGCAAGTTTCACAATTAAAAAAGAAACTTTGACAGTTGGCAGTTTCAGCATGACTCTTTCCACTGTGTAATTTTCTGGATAGTGTGAGAGACGCTACACTGCCAAAACTGCGATGATTATGTCTTCATTTTTTTTTTTAATGCCAGAAGTGCATTGCACAACGTTGCATAATCTCCATTTAAAAAAGGTGCTGATTTCTCATGACTTTTTGCTTTGTCCCAAAAGTAAGTGTTTGCACTAAATAGATTAAATCACATAGCACAAAGCTTAGCTCCTTTCACATTAATTATGAGTTCCAGCTTAAATACAGTGGAGTGTAAATAAAAAAAAAAAGTATTTCTTTTCCTTGCTTTGATCTAAAATTTTCAGGTAAGTCTGCCAAATCAAACTTGTCAAAGTCACTGCCTAAAGAGAAACAAAACAAAGCGCTTTGCATTCAGAAGCTGAACACTGTTGAATCTCTGATGACAGTGACGTCTGTCAATATGAACTGAGAGCTTCACAGGAATTAACACTTGAGTGGAATCTCATGAAAGGAAGCTTTAGCTTTCAGTTACAAATCACTAGCAGGTGATTTGTAAAAAAGAAAGAAAGAAAGAAAGAAAGAAAGAAAAAAAGTAAGTCTCTGTGGAATTACAATAATGTTCCTGCTTTATTTATTTTTTCAATCATACAATATTAAAATAATGTTTGTGCATTTATGCGTAAGGCAGTGTAAACTTTGTAGTGAGAAAATTAGACACAAGACAAACTGTGTGACATGTACCAAAACCATAACTAATATTGTGCTTTCTATGTAGGTCAGAGAAAAGAGGAAAAATACTGAATCTGACTTATAATAATAACAGAACAACGGCAAGTGCACCAGTCAGTTATCTATCAGCGTATGCTCCACTGTCAAAGATATGTCTGCCGTGGACAGAAATCAAAGCTAGTTATATGTAAACTATGATAAAGCAAGGCACTGAAGCTTGAAATTCCTTCAACTGTGAAAGTCATTTCCCTTGAAAAATCCCCCTCCGCTTCATCTGTCACAAAATGCAGAAAACAAGAGAAATCTTACAGTCGCAGGACGCAAGTAACGCCTGTTTTTAGTGTGCACATCTGTTTTCCCTTCTTTTCTTTCTCAGTGTCATTAGTGGCCCTATGATTGGAGGGGGAAATGCTGTTCTCACGTTGATGAAATTATAAAAACTAGGAGCACGGTCGACTGCAGTTAGCTGTATTTAACAGCAGGGTTTCTCCAGGGTGATATTCATATGGACTTGAAGGAAAGTACTGGGTTGATTACCGTAGCTAAACCCCTGCACTTAGGCGCAGATTTAGCAAATGGAAAATCTGCTGACATTTTGTGTGGCGTGTGTACACAGTGACGCGGGTGAAGATGTTTTTATTTGATTCAAGGTCATTTGGCTTTGCTCAGGTTGGGGTGACATTTGCTTGTGATCTCATTCTTCATGGAGAGATGCATCACCGTGGGGCTGAGAGTTGTTTCTCCACTTTTCCTGGCACAAATGACTCCTCATTCCCAGAAAAGGAACATGCTATCTCTCTCTCTCTCTCTATCCTCTCTTTCTCTCTCTATCGGTCACACACTGACAACATGTGCACACAGACTGCATCTCCTCAGTGAATGACAGTGTGAATGTACCTCATCAACGAATGAGTCACTCTACTACTCTGCTATTATGATGATTTCTCCCTTCTGTGTATTACATCATGCAACGGAGGGTTCTGCTCAGTTACATTCGCCACAATAAACACTCTCTGAGTGCACTCATTTAGACTGTGTGGGGATTTCAGTCAACCTTGCATGGAAAACATTTATTTGATCTTCCAAATCACTTTTTGGGTAAGTTTTGTGTACAAGTAAAAGCACAGGATTTCCTTAAGCTGACACCGGGATGGATGAGAACACCTGTAACATCCTTTTCTGTAGGTGTCTCTGGCACTGAAGGTCATGCATTGATGAATGTGGATTCCCATATACCGTAAGCTCTATAGTGAGGCTTTCAGAATATCTGTGATAAACCTTTATTGGTAAGAGATAGCAATCAATAACAGCGCTCACGTGGCGTAACTGCTGAATTTTTATGCCAGCCAGGGAATATGAGTGTTACTTGAGGTGCACACACAGATATTCTACATATAGCAGCCAAAAATTGGTCCCTTGTGCTTTAATCGCACAGGCGGTTCAAATCATTGACTTTTCAAATCATTACATCTCACACAGCATTGTGCTCAAGACCACTGATGTATTGAAAGGATGCTACAAAGAGAGGATCCTGCACGGATGGGAAGAGTAATTACTGTCCGGTTGCAGGGTTCTTACATTAATCCAAAACAAAAGATTAAATTAAACTCAACTGTTATAGCAGTGCAAGATAATCGGAGGCAGGGAGGAACAATAGCGCTCGATTCACTTCATACAGCAGAACATTGTCTTAATTTAATTTATTGGGTGTTTATTTAATACTTATTATGTAGGACACAACAATAAGTGAGGACTAATTCAATTGCATAAAAAGACATCCTTAGGCCACTTTTCTTGTGTGTGAACACTATTTTAAGCTCCATTTATGGTGTTCAAATTAAACATCTCAGAGTTGCTGGAAGCTTCTCGTGTTAATGGAATCCCACATAGCGGATTGTGTGGGGAAGAGAGCAGATGAATCTGTATTCCCTGAATGTGTCTGGGCGAAAATCAATAAATGCAAGCACAGCTCCTCGCTTGTGATGGCTGTCCCTGTCTTTGCATGCTGGACTAATAGAAAAATAATAATTAAATTTAAATCACCAGATTAATTTGTTTTCCATCAGTCTCAGGAGAGATCCTTTTTTTTTCCTGTTTCTTTAGTGGCTCATTATACTTTCTAATCAAGACAAAAAAAAAAAAAAAAAGTCCCTCTTTTAGACAGACATGCTGTCTCCCTTCCCCCTTCTCTTCCCTGTGGTGTGCTTTCTCGCATTGCAGTCATTGTGCTGGCACTTATTATGTTACAAATGACCGAGGTACGGCAGGCATTCTCAGTGTGCATGCAAAGAGGGCCCACCCTTCTATGCTACTAGCGCCTTCTCCTAATGACGATGCTCAGAGTGCCCCCCACTCACCCACCCACCACCACCACACACGCCCCCCACCCCCCACCCATTCCCGCCCCCATGTGCTCTCTTTAATGAAGATTCTCCAATGCAATTAAAAATCCTTGCTTCTTGCTGCTACTGTATGACAAACACAGCCACTGTCATTCCTCATGGCCTGTCATTCCTGCTACAGGAGGCGGAGGAGATGGAGAAATACACCAGGGTGCCAGTGGCTAGAGAGACAGATAGAGAGGATTGTGAGAGTGTGTTTGTGTGTGTTTGAAGACGAGCCCCCCCCCCCCCCCCCCCCCAATCTCAACAGGTAATGGAAAGGGGCAGAGAGAAAAAAAATCAATGACCAAAGAACATGGAGAGCACGCTTATGAAATGGCTTTAACTGCACACCACAAGCTGAATAAGGGGTTCTGTGTCCATCCTCCAAAAACTCGAGTGAATGCCTTATCGGATCGTCCACCTAAACACCACCTCACCTTTCTTTTTTTTCTTCTTTCTTTCTTTTATATTACACCTAAAAATGACTGACTTCTGAGTAACATCTTTGCAATTCTTGCAATAGCATCAAAAACACTGGGGTGACACTTTTAGACGCTGTGACATAAGAACAGAGAGGAGAGAGACGGAGGGGGTGGGGGAGAGAGGAAGAAAGAGAGAGAGAAAGAGAGAGAGAGAGAGGAATCAGGATACATTTATGGTCATTTATAATGTTTATGAAGCATTAATATGAATGTGCCCGTAAACCAATACTCCATCACTCTGCTAACAATGAGTTCATTGTTTGTGTGTGATTTATGAGGTGTCTATAAACTAACAGTGAACAGTTTGTTAATCCACTATAATACCTGTTAAAATGGATACAACCAGTGGTGATGTGACACGCAGCAAAAGAGACAGACCCACGCACACACATACACACACCAGTCAGCTCTGCTGTGACCCATCCTCATCCTCATCAGGGTGGGGCACATAAGAACAGTTGCCCACTCCATCTGCAAAAAAAAAAATCCCCACCACCACCTCTCCACCCCACCCCCTTGTTGTTTTCCAGTTGAATGAAATAATCTTCCCCCGTCTGGAAACCCAGTCTGGGTCAGAGGGCCTACGTTCAGCCTGTTGCTTATTGTGTGTTTAGAAGAGGATGTAAAGCATACAATTAGGCACAGATGGCTGTCTTTGCCAGGCAATGTATTGATCCGAACCCGACGAAGGGCTGCCCCGTTTTCTGGTTTTGTTTCACAAATGCCTCCCCTAAGTTGGAGCCTTTATGTAACTGGTTTGTATTTGCTTGATCATGTAACATCTTGTGGGGGCTTAAAGAGAGACAGACAGATAGATCATCTGTAACTATGTTGAACACTGCCTAATCAAGCAAAAACACCCTGTATCATTAGGTTTGGCGATATTCTAAAAGTGCCTACAACTTTAATCATCTTTCACCTTTCAAAATAAATCCACAAATAAGACAAAATGAGAGGATTTAGGCAACTTTTCTTAAAAAAACCCCATAAAATTTAAGCCATAATCCAAGTTATAGTAATTAATTAAAATGATTAGGGATGTATAAAAGTTAATTTTTTTATTTTTATTTTTTTAAAAGGTTTGTTTATTTCTTACACCATCAGCGGATAAGGCGCTAACAACATCATAAATAAAGTTCCCGCTACATCCCTGTCAGTGCCGTGGACCTAATGACAATGTCGCATTTAAAGTAATAACGGTCAATTACTGTATCCTTCCTTTACTACGGCCGCTGCACAAATAATAAGTTTTCTTTGTGTGGCAGTAGTGAGCTGACGTCAGGTTGGTTCCTTGAAGTGGAGCTGAATAAACCTTGAGAAGAGTCTCCTTCAATCTGCTGTTAGTAACTAACACACACACTCACACACCGAGACTCAATTACTGCCCAATTCCCTTCTTTATCATTCGTCCCCGACCTCTTTCATAACCAAAACCGACCAAGGAAAAAAAGAGGCGAGAAGAAGACCGAGCCGAAGTGTTAGTTGAACTAAAAAACCACGCTGGAAATAAGTAAAGTGTCGAAACTAAAAAAAGGTAAGTGTTTTATTTTCACTGACGCTGTTTTCGCCCCGTCACAGAACAGGCGATGAGCTGCGTACGGAGAGAGCTCGCTTGGCTTCGTTTCTAGTTTCTTGGCTTTTTTCAGCTCGTGTAAACTGCTTTATACATACTTTCCTGTTTTGTCGTTGTGGTGTAATTCATTCAGTCCGTGTGTCCCGTAGTCGTTAGCGGTACGTTTGGTTAAAGTTTTTTCTCTTTTTTATGAAAAAAACGAAGTGTTTTTTTCCTCCTCTCCTTCTTCGGAGTGTTGACCTGATAGTGGGAATCGTCTTTGTGTCCCTCTTTTCCCTTTTCTCTTTCGCACCGTTCACTCCGGCGGTCGCAATTTGATAACGAAATTAAACTTTTTCGAAAGCTTCGTGGTTTTGTTTGTGTTGTTCTTTTTTCTTTTAATTTATCAACCGTGAAAATGTACAGTTGTTGGCTGTTTTTGGCTGCCTATTCTGTGTAGTGGATGTTGTAACCTAAAGGGGGGGGGGCAAACTACGAGGCACTGGACTGCCGTTGGTCCTCGCTAGTCCGTCCGTTAAAAATCCATCCAGTTTAACAGTCCCCCGACGCGAAAATAAAACAATTAGGCGACAAATACATAAATATCCCCCTTCAGTTTGGATTAACTTGGACGTATAATATTAATTTCTCTTTCCACAGCGGTTCAGAGTTTGAGCTTTTTTCCCTGTCGTGTCGCTAGTCGTATTGCTGGCCAGCCTGCTGGGGAGCTGTTATCGCGGTCGCTTCCTCAAACCGAGAGGCGTGCAGGCAAGCTAGCAGCCGCTTGGCCGAGTTGTTGAAATTTATCCCTTTGTGTATATTACAATATCCTCCATTTTTTCTGCCCCTTCCAAAACAACAAGCCTCTCGCCATCTTGGTTATTTTAAATTCGTCCACCCCCCCACACCAAAGCACCCTAACCCCCCCTCTCTCTCTCACACACACACACACACACACACAAACATCCAGGCTACTTTAAAAGGAAATGGACGTTTTTTTTCTCAAGTTTTACCAAAGTTTTAGACTTGGTAGAGGGGAAAAACGAGACGGGGGATCGCGTCCCGTGTGTGCTCTTTTATTTTCTTTTTGAAAGGAAATTAAGGCGGTTGATAGAGTCGCGGACGATCATTTTAAGGCAGTTTTACTTCGATGTTTGGTGCTTTAAAAAAAGCAAATACAAAGTGACGTGGGGTTACATGTCAGGATTCTCTTGTTTTGAGACGCAAGTGGAGAGGCTGGTGTTTTGAGCCAGGCGTTGTTAAACAGGCGCATTTGTGATGTTTTAAGATAATACTGTTGATAAATGTGAGATCGGCGTTTACTCGGTGCTGCCTAATGTTTGTCTTTGCAGCTAAACATGAATGAATGAATGAAGGAAGGAGGGGGGAAGGAAGAAAGAAAGGAAGGAAGGATTGATAAAAGGGCAAATTACTAGGAATGATATTAAGGGAAGATTGTTTTTAAATTATAATTTTCATTGGATTTTAATTGGATTTCAGTATAAAAAAGTGATTAGGTATGATTAGACTCAGACAAGTTATATAAATAGTATTATGTTTAAAAAAACAGGTCCTCCTTCCTTCTTCCTTCAGCTGTTGTGGTTTAGCTGAATAGATGTGTGAGTGATAAGTTTGCTAGATTGACAGGTTTAAGACGTGCACACTGGCACACATGCACCTCTCGCCTTCCTTTGGATTATCTCTTGGCTGAGCCATGATACTTGCTTGCAACAGTTTAGATAGAAGACTTTTAGCAGACGGGAAAATGGTGACCTTATTTATTTTCTGTCATCCATCTCACATAAAAAAGGTGTCCCTGGCCCTTACAGTTACAACTTGATCTCACTTTTCTTCCCCATGTCCTGTAAGCAGTTTGAGAAAGAGGAGGGTGTTTAGGGTTGGAGGGTGTAGTGGAAGGAGGGGGACAAAGAAAACAAACTGAACAAATGCTTTGAAATGGAAAATCAGATCATTTCACCTCCCACCTCTTTTGTTTGCCCATTTATTGCTGCAAAAGCTGGAGTGCAGAGGAGCAGATGTTTAGCCAAACATGAAGGCGCGGTGCCTCTGTCCTTATGGGGATGGCTCTCCCTCCTCTCACTGCTGATGCATCGACATGACAGCTGCTTGATTTCATGGAGCTGCTAAGAAGCCATTAGTGGTATCAGTGAATTGAAACGGAACAGTGTCTCCCAGTTTTCTATCACAACTCTCTATTGTTGGCATCTTTTTTTTTGGTGCGGATTTGTTTGAATATATGTGTGAGTGTTCGTGCTCCCGTGTGTGTGTGTGTGTGCAAGTGCTGCAGCTGAACATACAAACCGACAAGAAGTGGTAATATATTTGTGCAGCGTGTTTTCTCATAATTTGAGAGAGACTGAGCAAGAGCAAAAGTGAAAAAAGGGGAACAAATCTGTCAGAGTTTGTTTGCCATGTTGGTTTGAAATGAAAGCACACTGTGCTACCTCAAGCACACTCAAATCAGAGATGTCTCTCCTTGCCAGGCCAAGGGGAAGAAAAAAAAAAGTCAACTCGCGGCTGGAGTTTTATTCTTTCTCTGCTTTTCCCTCTCAAATTGGAACTGTTGTTTTTGAAGAGATAAAGGAGGACTTCTGCTTGACTTGAACATTCAGGAATTAAGGATAGACATAGTTAAGCCCTATTTGCATGTCTACCAAAGTCACAGCAAACGGTTGCTATTGACTAAGCTGATTAGGTGAAATTAGGTTCACGAGCTCTATGTCTGGGGGTGCTGAATCTGACAGAACTTGGACAGCTTTTGAGAAGACAATCCTATGTGCACACAAGGCTGAATTCTCTATAATCCCTTGCTATTGAATATGGGGGCTATCTATTTTTTTTTCCTTTTTTGAAGGAAACCCATCCTTGTGTTCTTTTACAGATGAAATGAAGTGCGATTTATTAGGTGTGCATGATAGGAATGATCAAGTCATTGGTATGAGGCGGCTCTTGCTTAAAACTTTAATATGAGATGAAAAAAACGTCCACTCTATTAGGGATGCTTCCATATATCGGCTGAACACTGAGCCAATCACAGCCTCGTTGACAGATATGGGCCTATCAGCAAATGAGATGACATTTACCAATGGCAGTTGCTGGTGTTTATCTGTTGGGTCACATCAGTGTCATGCTGGTTAATTGGACAAACAGTTCAGCAAAGAGGGAGAAATAAAAACAAAATAAAAACAAAAACACGCACGCATAAACCAGGGTTTTCCTCGGTTACAGACTGTCATTTAAGTCTGACTGGTGTTAATACAGTAAAGGCAACGGAACAAAAATCAAACATGACTATGAGATATGTTGATAATTTAAATGGTGCATCATTACAACGGGCAATAATATGAATGGGTTATTATTCATATCGTGTATGCTTTAACAGCTTTCCTTCTAAATATGCTGAGCACTAACCTGTTTTGAATGAGCAAAGCTAACACACTATTTTGTTTGTGTTCCTAAAAACTTCTGTGATGAGTGAGTAGAGCTTAGATCTTGTTGTTTAACATGCATTTTGTGTGATTGGAGTAGAATTAACTTTATCGCCATGGTGGGAAGCACTGGTACAAAGCGAATGAAATGCAGTGATAATTCAACCGGATGTGCAAAAACATAGTGTTATGTGCAGAATGTACAAGTGTATAAAATGAAAGTCCTACAACATGGGTGATGTTATAACTTACAGCATGTACAGCTTCTTAGTGTGTATATCAGGAGTGTATAGTGCAGTTTATGTCAGCTTAGGTTCACACCTTGTATATTTGAATATGCCTCCACATTCGTCCCATGTGACGACTTGTGATCAGGTCTCACTTTAACACTGAACACGTACAGGGACTGAAATGTGTTGCCGTCTCTAATGTACTTCCCTTGAATAATGTGCTGGAAATTAATAGAATAAGAAATGCTATACAGTCTAACTCGATGATGTCTCTAATCTTCCGCTTTCCGACTGGCTGATTGACTCTTTGGGCCAATTGGAAATCAAAGTGTTTTCAATCTAAGAGAATCTATTTTGCCTGATATTGTTGGCGCCTGCTGTTGCACATTTTAATTGGCGCCCAAATGAATACCTGCTTCTGCTTACACCGAGGACATCAGTTAAATAGCTGGTCCTTCAGTGTGACCTAAGGTGCTCTTTTCGTGTGCGACTCAGACCTTTACTTAGAGCAGTTCACTTGGTATTGGATCACTAACAACATCTAGTAATGCCAGGCGTGAATAGGGTTTTAGTTTCAGATTTTGATTTTAACCTCAAATTCTTTTTACTTGATGTCACTATCATTGGTGATTAATAAAGTAAATCCTTTAATGCAAAATATGAAAAGTGTCCCTGTCCCCTTGGCTGATTGTGCCATCCCAGAGCCTCATTCACAAAGTATTTTGCTCCTTGCACATTGTAAATGATGGGTGGTTGTAGGTGATGGCTGGGGGCTGGAGCCTATCCCAGATGTCATAGAGTGAAAGGCAGGGTACACCTTGGACAGGTCGGCGGTCTGTCACAGGTCTAACACAGAATTTACCTCCCCATTATATGTCAGTCAGCTGTTTCACTTGTAGTCCCTTGTAATGCTTGCCTCAAACTTGAGATAAGTTTAACTCAGGGCCCGCCCACTTTGCATCGCTAACGGTCTCTGAATTTCATTGACATTTCATGTTGCCACATCTCTGCCAGTCTCTTCCTGTTTGTACAGCCCTTTAGAAAAGTGGCGTTATGCTTTAAATCAAGACTTAAAATGAACCAAGCAGTGTTTTTTAGGGGTAACGCGGATCCTGACGATAAAAGAAAAAAGAAAAAAAGGGTTATTTGAAATTCTAGCGACTATTTCAATATTGTGCATTCGGTTACTGCGTCTCCCCTCACTGATTACATGATTTTACTCTGGGCTACTAGACCGTGCTTTGTAGTTTCTGTGTGACAAGATATGACAAAGTGGCTGATTTATGCATTCTTTAACCACAACAGCAGGAGGCTGAACTGATAATGAAAGACAAAAATAAACTTTAACATTATCATACACATGTACATCACTGAAATATTTACTAAGCTCTGTCTGAAGTGCTTCAGTCAGCCTAAATGTTTCAATGCATTGATGTCAGTAAGTTATATTTAGTCAGAGATTAATAAGATCTGCAAACAATCTATTGATAATAATGGCCATCTGGGAGCCCTGTCAAATCTCTGCATGTTAGCGCTGACACAGAGCTGTGAAATTTAAAGAGGAAGTAGAGATCTGCTCTGTGTTAACCAGATCCTTCAAGAACTAATGGAAGACACACTCCCAGTCGTCGGTCAGTCTTTTACACGTGAATGTGCATGCGCAAGCAGAAAAATAAAATAATGACAAATGAAATAATGCACTGAGAAACTGAGGACTTTAACAGATGTTTTTGAAGTAGACATTAATCCTGGAAAGACTAATGGTCCTTTGAGAAGAAGCAGCATTTTAGCAAAAGCCTTAAAAGCTTCCATGCATTAGATTAACAATGCGTCATATTGTTACAGATCAAATTGAAGCTTCTATGTCCTCGTCTCGGTCTAGTGCTGTGAGCCGTGTGTTACAGGCCAGTGCAGGCAGATCACTTATTGATACGTGTCCACATGGCCTCGCAGGTTAATGTCCTCTCAGCTGGGAAGTTGGTGAGCTCTCAGTTGATCTACCTAACCTTATGTTACCTTGCTATTTTGGTAACACTGCCTGTTCTCTGAACGTCCTGATAGTCATCAGGATCCACAAATAATTGTCTAAAGTGCATGCTTGGTGACAGCAGCTTTTAAAGTGAGCCTCTTCTAATATTGTGCCTGTCCTTTTGCTGAGTTATCTGCATCCATCTGTACAGTGAGAAATGCAGCTACGTTTAAAAAAACAGACTAATGAGATTGGGCATATGCCTTTCTGTTGTAGAAGCAAGTAAACAATCTCGACTCTTAATTAAGGCTAAACAAATCAACACCCATTTTATTTTTTCTACATTTCTGTGTGGATTACATATGGCGGATTAATTACCGAACAATAAGCAGTGTAAAGTGCAAGTGGGTCACCCGGCGTTGACTTTCAGGAGACAGAAGACAGAGCGGCCAAATTTGGGAGGGAAAGGCGATAAGCTGCTTCTTTGCCGTTCGTCCCCTGGGCCTCTATTTATCATTCAATGTGAGAATTTCCTTGATGAAAGTCAAGGTTGTTTGTGCATGCTCTGTCTCGTTGGGATGCCTGTTTTTCCACCAGCAAGGTGAAAAGGTTGATTTTCCCCCTCCAAAGAGATGCCTTGTTTGGGAAGTCCAGGCTAGTTTCTTTTAATGAAGTCTCTAAAGGTCCTGATGATTTTTCCACTTCATGGCTGTTTTTGTTTTATACATTAGTGAGGACGCGAAAAATACAGATGTACTTCGTGTGTATCTCCGAGCCACACAGCGGCGAGCATGCAAGTCCTCATAATTGTGTGTCTGTGCTCCATGTGCTAAAGACGTAGCGAAGAAGGTTATCACTTTATGTGAGCTGAAAGCATCCATTTAAGGTGGCCTTTATAAAAAGCAAGAGTGGCAAGAAAGATGGCAGCATAATGAAAGCATTTATTTTCTTGAAAAGAAATCACATCAGTGTTGCTTGGCTTTGTGAAATAGATACATTCAGAGTCTCTTAACATTAGACGAAGGAGGCTGGATTGGATTTTTCTGTCATTTTTCTCCCACCTTGTCCTCCCCTGTCTCCGTTACCAACATTTTCTTGCAGCAGGGACTTGATTATGGAATTGGCGTTGAGGTCTGGAAAACCTGCTATTTAGTCTGATGTTTTCCACACCTTGACATCTGCAGCAGGGGGCCTATACTTACACATTTCTCTTGCATTCTCCCATGCTGGCTGTGCTTGGATGGGGAAGGATACTGGGAATGGGAAAAGAAATGGGAAGAATGTTTCGGATGTCGGAATGGGAATGATATTGGTTTCTCTATTGGTGTGCCTCCTGGGTCAGTGGGGTTCTTGATGATACTATAGAATAGCTTGTTGCAGGCAGGGGAGCTGTGAGCTTCGGTGGGTGTTAAGGCGCACGTACACACAGGCACACGCACACACACTTGCTGTCACAACACAGGCATTTATGTATAGGGACAGCACACACACACTAACGTGTACACACAAATGCATGAGATTGCGCCTCGACAGCCCCCCATTTATTGATCTTCTTCAGCATTTAAAATCTGGTCACTGCTGCCACAAAGGCTTTTTATTTTAGCTGCGCTGGCAAAGCGTACTTGAAGCTAAGCCAGAATTTAAAATATTTAACTCCTACACAAACGCCATGAGAAATGACAAGGAGAGAGGAAAAACAAATAGGAAAGCAGTTTGGAGCTGCGCAGTAGCTATATGTGCATTTGTTGAGAACCGTGTTTTATGTAAAACACGCTGATAGGATCACCTCGCACTGAGTCGGCTGTGTAAGCGCTATAGTTTGGAGTAAAAATGTGCGCATACAGCACCTTTTCCTTCATAAAGTTTTTATGAATTGAGGGGGCTATCCTGTGTTTTTCTTCAGAAAAAAAAAGTTGTAGAGAAGAAACGAGCCTCGACTCTGAATGTAACTTAGAACTGAACTGCAAGGCCTTACAGTGTTTGTAGTGCAAGCTGAAAATGCTGGCAGTCATTGGATTAGTCATTACTGGACCTGGAACAAGCGGCTGTTTTTAGCATTTTAAGGTTAAAAAGGGATACTCGTGAGCAGAGGCAACTCACCAATGGCTAATCTGCGAAAGCCCTTTAGCATGCATTCTTACAGCCCAGTTCTTTTCTTAAGGACAGCGTGTTTCTCTTTCTCTCGTCTCACTGCACACGACACCAGGTATTAAAGGCAATAATTTCCCCCTTTTCTTCTTCTTAGGAAATTGTCAGTGTTCAGTTAGTCCCAGGTGGCATAGAGGAAATGATCTGACTAGCTGCGTTCACACTACATTTTGAAATAATTTGTCTTGAAAAGGTCAAAGCACATATCAGTGATTTCGAAATGCTCTTACATTGTACTGAAAATTTATGTTGCATTAACATTACAAATCACAAAGGTTTCCTCATCCGGTTTAACCTGCTGCTGCTGTTTTTTGTTTTTTTTCCTCTTTCTTGTCCAGCTACGAAAGCCTAGCCCTACTCAGTCTGTGGCATTGTCCCGCTTTCTTTTTCTCTGTGTCTCTGTCTGTCCTTCCCTCTCTCTGTCTCTCTCCCGCTCTTTGCTTGTGCGCTCTCTTTCTGAACGATGACACTGAGAGACAGCTGTAACGTGAGACGCCTCTCGATCCTGGCAGGGGCTTCGAAAAGCTGAGGCAGAAGGGAGGGAGAGGGCCTTTATCTGAGACTGGGGGCGCTGACCTCCCTCATTCCCCTTCTTTTTCTCTCCTCCTTTTCTCTCCCCGTCTCTGCGTCTGCTGGCATACTCCATCCTCCCCCCACCAACAGAAGCCGAGACTGCACTCAAAAAAAAAAAAGCATAATGAGAAAACATTTTCTGCCCATAGCAAAAAAAAAAACCTGATGAATGAAATGATGTGTGTTGTTCCTGTTTACACCATTTAAAGCTGTGTGTTGCTTTTTAAATTGCTAGTATCCCTCCATCTTTAGTCCACACTGGATGAAACTTAAATTGTGTTGTCAAGTGTTTACAGAATGTATGGAGTAATATTTGAGTGACTTATGTTTGTGATCTGTGTGTGGACTTGTTTTGTGCGTGTGTTTGCATTCGTGCACGTGTGTGTGTGCGTGTCCGTAGATGGAAACATCCACACATCCCCTAGACTCTAGGCTATGGCTGCTAAATCCTCTGTGAGAGCTCCCGTGTGTAATCCAAACATTTAGAGCTAATTTAAGCATGCAGGCAGGAGCAGCATCCTTTAGGAAACAACAGCTCTCTCTCTTTCTCTCTTCATCCACCACTGTGTGTGTGTGTGTGTCCGTGTGTGTGTGTGTGTATTTGTGTGTGCACGCTGCGCAGGTGTTTGTGTGCGAGTGTCTTGTTGTCGCTGGAGGGAAATGAAAGCACTCAATCACTCACCTGTCAGAGTACTTCAAAATCTGTCCGTAACACACAAGTACACACAACCACACACAGCCACACATGCATGCATGGACAAACATGAACACACATGTGCATACACACTTACCCCTGAGGGTTTGACAGCACTGGCCCTTTATTGACTCCCTTGATCAAGGAGACAGCAGATCCATTTAATAGAAGCTCCACACACACACACGAGCGCACGCACTCACACACAGGCACTGAAATCAAAGTGGATTCACATCTGCTCTCCACACAGCTCCACTGTATCCTTTTCCTCTTGTACAGAACAGAGCTGGTAGTCATTTAAAACTGCGGCTTTATTGGCTGTTGAATTAAATTTTAAAAGCCACTGCTAATAGACGTCATAATGTTTTTCCATTGCCGGTTTCCCTTGTCATAGTTGCATTGCCGTTGCAGAAAAACAGCTCTGATATGCGTCTTTGCAGCATCTTGTGTTACAGCATGGAGTGCGAACGCAAGCCCAGTCTGGGTTATAGGCATGTTCTGTTGGCCCTGGCCCCTGTACTCCCCCAGTTGGCCATGTTTTGTGCTGAGTGTTTTGGAAGGCCAGTTAGCCAAGAGGGTGCTGGGAGGAGATGTGACAGCTGTGTTGGTCACGGCTACTCTGACCTTCACACGTCATCCTGATGGATCATCAAGGCTGTGGCGATACGCTAAACCTGTTGTGTAGGCCTGCGCTACCATGAGCATCCACCAGCATTCAGCTGCTTGCGTTTTTGGTATCAAAATGCAACTGAAGTCAGTCCTCAGTAATGCCAGGCTAACTATATATATATCCGAATGAGATTTATCCTGCAAAGAAAAGCAGGAAATGGAGGTGTATTGCTCAATGCGGCGAAGAGAAAAGTTATCATGGCAACACAAAAACATGCGTACATACACAGCAGTAAAAGGGCGAAGCATACAATCAAGACTGGAATTACACACGCACATACATATATATATATATATATTCTAGCTCACACAAATGGATTGCACTAATGTTCAGAGCTTTTCATTGGTCTCAAAGGGCTTTACTCCAGTGTGTGGTGTAACCCGTTCCCTCGAGATGCCACTTGCTCCATCAAGTCAAGGAAGAAACCATTTAGGGGAATGATAAACACACACGTATATTCACACATACACGCAGCACTGGGAGGCTGGAGGGATTTGAATTGCACTTAGGCAAACGTTTCTCACACAAGTTCTTTATTCCTCGTCTCGTTCCCATCTTTCCCCTGAACATACACTTACTCACATACAAAAGTACTTGCGCAGAGATTCCATTTTGTCAGCTTTCAGCCCCAGATCATGTAACGATAAAAGATGCTGCCCTGCAGTTAAACACTGCCAGTAAATCACAGGGCAAAGAAAGCTGGGAGAAGCACTTATTTTTAAGCAGCATGAGAGACCATACTGAGGGAGGGAGGGGGGGCAGATAGGGTAAGACAGAGAGAGAGAGGAAGAGAGAGCTTCTTTGTGCACTGTGTACTGGCATTGTGTGTGATGAAGAGATGAATCACTGCTATTTAGGGATTGGTTTCCTGCAACTGATTGTGTGACGACTCGGTGGCGGACAGACTGTCAAGACTTGCCTGTTTTGTTCTGGGGGCTTCAGGAAAATGTCTGCGGCCAAGTCTCACTAACTCACTCCCACAGGGCCCGGTGTGCCAGAGATCAGCAGAGACAACAGAGACAAACACCTCGCCAGTGTCGCTCGTCTAACAATGCATCAAATATTAAAAAGCAGGGGATTTTAGGCCAATCTCAATATGTATATTTTCAGAGTACACTTGTTTTCCGTGCTCAAATACCAGCAGAGCTTGCTCATAAAAGAAGGCTCACGTGACTTTCTTTCTTTCTTTCTTTCTTTCTTTCTTTCTTTCTTTCTTTCTTTCTTTCTTTTCTTTTCTTTTCTTTTTCTTTGTCTTTTCTTTTGACCCCTCTATTTAACCCTGTGCGGATGCCTGAGAGCGGTTGTATGAATCTTAAAGTAAAGTCAACATCTGTTTGGCTGAGGCAACAGGGGTAGATTAGAGTAACCAAACAAGACAATTCAGGGAGACATCATAGCAGTTAGGTTGTATGCTGTCCATGTGCAAGCATGCCTGGAGTGTAAATGCTGGTAATTATTACTTTGGAGATAGTTCTTTGTGTGTGTATGTGTGTTTGGTTTTATTTGCCTTCACGTTAATTAGATGGAAATGACTAAGCAATGATGGCTATTATTAAATTGACATTCGGATTGTTACTCAAAAAGTAATAAATTCACCGGTACAACTTAGGGCACGGATTTTGTTGGATCACTTGGATAAAAGCATTCACATATCTCGGTGTTACTCAGAAAGCAAGGCTATGTGAATTCTGTCACACTAAATTAATGCTGAGGTGAACCTTTTTGCATTCGTGATGATTTGTATTTGTTCAACTGTAAATAGCGCTTTGAAGTTTTCACATCATATTTCACTCAAACTTGTAGTTGATTAATGTTTTGCTTGGCATTGACTTTGGCTTCAGCTGTTTTGTACTTTTTCCGCCTTCTTTCTTTTTGTCTTTCTGTTGTAGTAAAATACATCTAAAGGGCTTGGGCAAGCAGTTTTATTTATGTCATATTGGACTTTATGAAGATTTTAATGTGTATTTATTACTCCCTTTCAATATTTTATATGCCAAATTAACTATTAGCTAATTGAAAAAGATGAATCCATAATTAATTAATTGTTTGCTGCAGACCTAATACAATGCCCTGACATAATTTATGAGGACATAGCGGCGGAACAAGGCTACAGTCACAGGAAAAGAGTGTTTTGTAATGTTTGATGTAAAACTGGTAAGATCCTACCGTAAAATGAGGTTAATAGACTAACAGCCTGATTCTCAGTGAGGCAAATGATGGCAGACAGCACTGGCTTTCTTATCCAGTGTAATTCACCTGCCTCGTGGCTGGCAAATCATTTTCTGTGGTGAAGTCCTGTGAGCAGAGATCCTTTAATCATCCACTAATAGGCCTTTATGAAAAAAGCTGAAGATGAATTCAGCCTACCTGGCTCTCTGTTATCATTATCACTGCGATGAGTTATCAAAGTATTTGTGTGTGCCTGTAGTTTGTGATGGTGTGTGTGTGTGTGTTTGTGTAAGAGCACAGATAATGAGGGGAACCATTACAGTTCGATCAGTTCGGTTATTACCAACACAGTCAGTCTAGGTGATTCCTGTTCAGTGATACATTGAGTTGTAATGACAGACATGCGTTGCATTGTGTACCGCAGACTTTGGCAATACTTGAAGGCATCTGGAGAGACAAAATGACTTACTTATTTGTAACGTACTACCTTTCTTTTTACCATTTGAGCAAGTGACATTAACAGAAAAGACGGGAACTCTGTAGGAAAAAGGATAGCTTTAACTATTATTGTAATATCTCACCACATCCGTGCCGCTGAGGCATCCACCAGACTTGATTCAGTTGCTGTTGACCAGATGGATGTGTTTACTGACAACAAAACCTTGTTAGATAGCTACCCACACATGCTGTAACACTGCTTGTGTGTTGCCGTGTCTGGAAATGTCTGCTTCCCTGAGTCTGTGTGCATGTGTACGGGGAGCCGTGACATTTGTAGGTACTGCATTCTGATCCCACCTAACCTTGCTGACACCAGTTATAACTCGTAATCGAAAGCTGTCCTTCAGCTGTTCTTTTTATTCAACACGAGGTTATATCAGCGTAAATGAAAGTTGTAAAAACTGCACTGTAGTGTGATATACAAAGCAGGGTGTTGTCTGTTATGGTGAGCTGCTCAGATTAAGCCCGGGCTGTAAGTGCACAGGAGGGCCTTAGAGACAATGCATGAGAGATGGGCGTGAGAACGCTGGTAAGGCTTGGTTCTCTGCAAGAACTGTCTTGTGTTTAGGGAAAATATCCTCACACTTGAAGCTCCAATGTCTAGATTCAGTTGTAACAAACAGGTTTTGCAAGAAAGGGCTCAGGGAGAAAGAGACTTTTTGTGGGTGTGAATATCTTTCTGTTTGTGTGTGTGTGTGTGTGTGTGTGTGTGTGTGTGTGTGTGTGTGTGTGTAGCCACAGCTGTGTTTCAGACGTCACTATATTTTTTTCCTTTGATGTGTCTGGAAAACCACAAATACTAAGCTGTGTAACTGTAACTTTGAAGTGCAAGTAGTTTTTAGGGCCTCCGCCAGCTTTCAGGTTGTGAAATGAAAGAAGAAAAAAAAGCTTCATAGTACTGCATCAAAACTGCCCGTTTTGAGAATGCTGCTCTTCTTATGAGTCAGATTGTTGTATTCGGCCCGAACCACAGTGATCTCTTGTT
Source organism: Oreochromis niloticus (assembly GCF_001858045.2). Lineage (NCBI taxonomy): Eukaryota > Metazoa > Chordata > Actinopteri > Cichliformes > Cichlidae > Oreochromis > Oreochromis niloticus. The sequence continues at coordinate 14,655,259 of NC_031965.2, forward strand.
TCTGCTTTTCCCCAGGTGTTACAGCAGTGATGTCAAAGAGCTGAAGACACCTCTAACAGTAAGTGCATCTCTAAAATTTCTCACACTATGCCCAAAATGCATGTGTGTTACAAAATAGTTGATGCGTGACTTTTGAAAATATACATTGTCACACACTTCTGCTTTTACAGTGGTTTTTTAAAAATTATTTATTTTTTTTATGGCATGCCAGAACAAACTTGCAGACTCCTCCAGTTTCAGGCCTAATTTGATTTTCATTCATTCAGTGAAAGAGGATGTTTTTTTTCTTCTCCCCCAATTAAATTTAACAAGAGCCCCTTGAAAAGCAGTTGTTATGATTACATTACAAATTCGGGGTTCATTCAGTGAATCAAGCAATTAATTAGATTTCTCCCATTCTAATCAGAATATTTGTATGAAACGTACGCGCCTAATAAACATCCTTTGAGTTTGCTATCTCTTCAGACCCAACACTGAATGTAAATGGGTGTTAACTGTGCCCGACAGTGCTTCTGGGTTAGGATCTTGGATTGGGTTTAGTTGTTTGTGTGTCTTTCTGCGTGTAGCATTAATCTCCTCCTTTTTGAGACCCTTTCTTTCTTCCCTCTCTGTTTTCTCGCTGTGTCTGTGTGTGAGAGCAAGCTGTACTCAGGGGCGCGGCTGCGTCCTCAAGGCTTCACTTCACACACACCAAGTGGTGTGCCAGTTTATTGTTCCACACACACAGACAATGACTTGCACTTTCTCTCCTGCCCGACTTGATGGCCTTGTGCCTGTGAGTGTGTCACCAGATCAAATTGGATCTTTTAAAAGAAGGTTTTTGCTGAATGCAGAGCTCAGTGAAATACTTGTTTCGCCCGTGACTGTCTTTTTAGTCTTGTGCGTTAGCAGACCCGATTCTATCAGGTCTAACCATTACTGCTTCATCTCTGGCTGTGAATGATACATTATATCCCCTGCAGGTTGGTGCGGGCTGCTTGTATCATTTGTGATAAGTATTGATGAGTCCTCTCTTGGGGAATCAATTTCTAGGGGTGGGTAGTGGTGGTGGTGGGGTGTGTGTGTGTGTGTGTGTGTGTTTTGAAGGGGGTGGGGGTGGGGGTGGGGGGTAGCCTTCTAGCTCAACCCCCACAGCTGGCTGCTCCTAACTGGTGTCTTGGCTGCCTGACTCTTCCTGCAGCCCCATAGAGAACAAGCACAGCAGAGCACAGGGGAAAGATGGAGCTCATCCAAACAGCTATGGTGTAATTAGCTGACATTTGTTGCTTGGAAGACAAGAGAAGGAAAAAGGAAAGAGCTGCTCAACTCAAACACCCAAAGGAATATGCAAATATTGAGGGTGAGAGAAAATGAAAGAAAGACAGAGAAATGTGTCTAATGGCACAGAGATATAATTATATTACATTCACGTACGCATGTGGGTGTGTAATTGTGTGTGTTATGAACCCATTGAACTTTATGTGAGTATTTATGTCAGTGTTTTGCCACTGCAAGGCACGAACCACTGGTCTACGGAAAGGACTACAAAATATGTTAGGATAAGAATGAGGCTTTCTCTGCTAAGAGACGATACCCTCGTCTGCTGTGTAGCGCTGTTATTTTTTAGAGCATGTCTTAAAGTATTCAACTACATCAGCTAGGCATCACACAAGTGAGATGCACAGTACCCGCGCGAAGCAGCCATCCACAAACGGGCTGATTCTCCGGTTCCAGGAAGGTTGTGCGTGTGCATGTGTGCGCTCTCATGTCTGTTTGTGTGCGCGTGTTTAAGCGAGAGCGCCGTACTGCATGTAAACTATCTGTACTTAAGCCAAGGTGCTGTGCGAAGGAGCAGCAATGCTTACGCAGCCCCATCTGCTTGATCCAAGCTTGAAATGCAATGCTTTTTAATGACAAAATACTGAGTGGCTGGGAGGTGTGCAGAAAAAGGAGGCGTGTGTGTGTGTGTGTGTGTGTGTGTGCGAGTCAGTTAGTGTGTGTGTTATGTGAGTGTGAAATAGAGAGGAATAAAGGGAGAGGGAGAAGGAGAGAGAAAAACATCTCGAAGGTCAGGAGCAGCGGGCGGCCGTAGGGGAGAGACACGTGAGACAGAGATAGTCTTGCGTCAGCCCCACAGCAGTCCGTTCTTTATGTGTGTGTGTGTGTGTGTGTGTGTGTGTGTGTGTGTGTGTGTATGTGTGTGTGTGTGTGTGTGTCCTGTGGGGCCAGCATTTCCATCCGCATCCCACCGTGTGTTACAACAGAGTAGCATGCCAGTGTTTCTATTCTGAGTGTCTCTGAATAGATCTGAAAAGAGATAGATAGATAGATAGATAGATAGATAGATAGATAGATAGATAGATAGAAGGACAAATTACTGCTTGGAATTACTTCGAAGCAGTCAGTCACTGAGCTATAGATAATTTTTTACATGACTCTTGTGGCAGTGGAAGGGGAAATTACACCTTCTAGCCTGAGGGGAAAGAATTTGTGTGTCTCGTTGCCTGTCACAAAACCTGAATAGGGTTTCATCAATCCTAGCAACTACTATCATTTTTCAGCTCTTATTCATGAGCCCTCTTTGTTTCTCACAGTGTCTTTTTTCCCAGTGCCCTTTAAACTGGTGCTCTGTTAGATTGGGGAAGTGTTAGAGATAACTCCTAAACATTTAGTACTTTGTACTTGCCTCGAAGCTAAGATTGTTAAAAAGCTACTGTGTGATTGTCCTCGGGATAGGGAGCAGAGTAGATTCAGCAGACACACTCTAGCATTACTTTGGGCTTAGCCATCCATGTCTTTGTGTCGCTTTCACTCAAACTCATGCTTTCTACACACACACACACACACACACACACACACACGCACATGAGGAAACACACTGGCTGTTCCCCTTCTGCCTCCCTTGGCCCGCATGATCTCGACAGGGCTCAGTCCTGTAGCCAGACTTTTGATTCACCCCCACTGCCAAACAGCCTCTGCTCTTCTTGTCCCCATGAAGGGCTGCAGCGTGGGGTGAGGCTGCTCTTTTACAGACACTTGTGCCATGAATCACTGCTTGCACCCAGGGAGCCTCAGTCCACTCAGGGGCTGCCTGCCCGGACCATAATGTGTGTGGTCATGAGGGGGCCATTTTGAATGGAGGCCAGACAAAACAGGAGCTAAAGAACCCAAGCTGTGAGCTTTCCCAGAGAGGGCAACAACAGGAGTGTGTGTGTGTATGTGTGTGTGTGTGTGTGTGTATGTCTCTGTATTGTATTTGTTGTAGTACGGGCTTGATGTTGGCTATACAATGCTGAGTTCTGGGTGTCATAATGCAACATAATTGTATACCAGTAATTTATGAAACATTAGGAGTAGACCTTTAAACCCCATGCATCACAAACCTTTTAGCCGCATACAAACGGGATTGCAATTTGAGCTCCTTGGACGCAGCTCTAATGCCTGTTTCACTGTTAGGTTTGAAAACAAGTGATGATCCATCCTTTGCCATCTCTTGCACTTACTTACCAACCTACCAATCACATTACCCTCACCCTGAGTAGAAAATGGTATCTAAGACATTTTTGCAAAGTTGTCGACGTCATCTTAGAGCATTTGCCCCTTTCATCAGCCTAACCCAGATGTTGTCTTTTTTTTCTGTGGGTCACATGGTTCACCAGATTTAAAGGTTTAAAAACCGATTATGTTCTAAATTTTATGTTTGTTTGTCCTTGATTGTTCTGATTTTGTGTTTTATTTTGCTTTAATTTCGGAAGCTTAGCCAAATGGGTTAATATGACTATTAGTAATTGGTTATCATTAGTAGAGTTGTTATTATAAAAAGCCATCATTATTGTCTGTACTTAGTCTGTGCATGCATGCGCTGTTAGAAAATGCAGGGTTACTGTCTTATGGAGATAATTAAGCAGAACCCCCCAACCCCCCACCAAGACAAACACACACG